>NC_061115.1:225883-306762 GCF_002878395.1 Capsicum annuum | reverse complement strand
CCAGGTCCAAAATCATGGCCTATACTTGGCAGCCTTCCTCAAATGCTCCTAAACAAGAATCCAGCATTTCATAATTGGATACATAAAATTATGGAGGAAATGGACACCGAGATCGCTTGCATTCGTCTTGGTAATGTCCATGTCATTCCTGTAACTTCACCTGAGCTTGCTCGCGAGTTCTTGCAGACTCAGGATTCTGTTTTCTCATCCAGACCTATTTGCATGTCCGCGAGCCTCATTAGTACTGGCTACTTAACCTCCGTTTTTCTCCCCATTGGTGATCAATGGATGAAAATGAGGAGAATTCTTGCTTCTCATGTGCTATCACCAGCGTCATTTCAATGGCTTCGTTGTAAAAGGGATGAAGAAGCTGACCACCTTCATCGATTCATTTACAATCAATGCAGCAACCAATCTGTTATTAACTTGAGGAAAGTGACGAGATGGTATTGCGCCAATGTAATTAGTAATATGATTTTCAGCAAGAGATTATCCGAAATTATAGAAAAAGAGGAGCAAGTTGATGCACTTTTTACCCTTCTTGGACATCTTTATTCTTTTGGTATATCAGATTACTTGCCATGGTTAAGCCTGTTTGATTTAGATGGTCACAAGGCAATCATCAAGAAAGCCTATGCCACAGCAACAAAACACATCGATGCTGAAGTTGATCAGAGGATTCAGATGGGGAAAGATGGCAACAAAACTTTGGAAGCAGACATCCTTGATGTTCTTATCATGCTCAGAGATACCAATGGGAATCCATTGATGAATGATAAAGAGATTAAGGCACAAGTGCTTGTAAGTATACATTCAATTACTAAACACGTGAACAATGATTCTGTGACAAATTAGTACAATCTCATTCCCTTCTACCTACCCCTTGCATTAACAAAAAAGTAAAAAGTAAACATATACTAATGTTCATCTCATTAGAGAGTGCTGACATGACATGATGTTTACAAACAAATAATGTTCAGGAACTCATGCTGGCAGCAGTGGATAATCCCTCAAATGCAGTAGAATGGACACTTGCAGAAATGTTGAACCAACCAAAGTTAATGCAAAGGGCCGTAGAAGAACTCAACACTGTTGTTGGGATCAATAGATTGGTTCAAGAATCAGACTTGCCAAGGCTAAATTATCTCAAAGCTTGCATAAAAGAGGCCTTTCGACTCTACCCCATAACGCATTTTAATATTCCTCACGTGTCTGTCTCTGATACCATCATCGGTGAAAAGTACTTCATCCCTAAAGGGAGTGTAGTGCTATTAAGTCGTCTTGGACTTGGCCGGAATCCTAAAGATTGGGGGGATCCATTGAAGTTCAAGCCGGAGCGCCACCTCAAAGAGGTCGAAGATGGTGGTGAAGTAGTTCTTACTGATTCAAAGCTACGTTTGTTGTCATTTAGTATGGGAAGACGAGGTTGTCCAGCTGTTAAACTTGGCTCTACAATTACTACGATGTTACTTGCTAGGCTTCTTCAAGGGTTCACTTGGAGTTCACCACCAAATTCAGCATGCAGTGAGTTAATTGAGTTGACTAAGACTGATCATTTTAGTACCTTTCCACTTGTTGCTCATGCAAAACCAAGATTAGCTAAGGCCATGTATTCTTAACAAACAAAGAATTACAACCAGTTATGTTGTTGCATTGTTGAAGTGATCCATGTAAGGGCTCTTATAAGGTGGAAGTGTATCAATGTTGAACTCTTCCATAACATACGATACAAAAGATGCAAAAGTTAAGAATAGCTATTAAACTTAACATTGCGACATGGTAAGGAAAGACAATCTCGGGATACAAAAAGGCAGGGCGACAAAAGTTCAAACAGCATGTTGTTAACAGAACCAGAAATGGTAAGTTAGCTAAGCTGATCTAGACTCATTTAATGTACAGCAGAACAACACTTCTACATGGGATCATTTTACATAGTTGCATCACCAGACACAGCGATAAGTAACATGTGTCTCGATGATTTCACTGTTGTACGTGACCTTCACCACCTGCCCCTTCTCAAGTCCATAGTACCGAGCAATTGGATCCTTCTGAGACATCCGCGGCAGCTAGAAAACATCAATACAAGAAACAACACTCAGAAAAAACTGAGATAAATGACACTGTATTGATAATGTTCAAAGAAAGAATGGTAGATTGAAGTGCATATATAGCCTATATGAACTATGAATTTCTGCTGAGATCATTAGAGAGAATGCACAACAACACCACAATTGGTCTGCATAAGATGAAGGCAGAAGCCTGTCTCTACACCTAAGGTCCTAGATATTAATGTCTCATAAGTAGTGTGAGAGAGACGGGCCAAGTACTGCCTCGCGTTAAAGGGATAATGACGAACATAAAGCTCTTTTTTAAAAGTAATGCAGAGAAGTCACAAATGCCGGTCTACTACATTAAACCAACAATCTTTTCATGAAAAGATAAGTATCAGAGAATGCACTCATCAAGAAAGATGAGTATTAGACGGCTCCTGTTATTAACCTCCTTTAAGACAAACCCTCTATACAAATGCAAAAGAATACTAGGAATTGGCTCAAAATGAGTATCGGGAATCCGACCAAACTGAGATAACCACTCAACATCTCAACCATCCCACTGGGGGCAAAAATGGTAGACTTTTATTAACTGTGAAGCCTAGATGGCAACAACTACTCTGTCCACATCAAGGTAATATATTGAATCTTACCAGATTATGGACTGTAAAATGTATGAGAAAACGATATTAGCCTTTCGGGAATTTATCAGCATGTCCTTTTTTGAGTGAAGTTATAAGAAAAAAAAGACGATAGAATCTTTTATGCGGCTAAACTCAACAGAGGAAGATAGGAATCAAGCTTTAGTAGAAAGCTGAGCTTAATAAGATACACAAAGGAGATACACAGTTGTACTGATATACAGGCATGTTTCTGCAAATTCAAAGGCAAACCTGCTTCTCTTCCAAGTTGTACTTCTCCAACAGCTTCTTTTTCTCTGTGTTGGTCAACAACTCATGTCTTGGCTTTAGAACATGTTTTGTGATGTTGACAAGTAAGTCTGTGATCTGAAAGAGTTTGCAAATAGGAGTCAGACACTTGGCATATTTATGAGACAACATTTATTGTCGCATAAAATTCACTTCTATTCCTGAAGTAAAGCATTTTTAGTCATTACCTAAGATTAAAAAGAGAAGGAAAATAAACTCTGACCAAATAAAACAGAATCTTCATCAGATGGAAAAATGGAGCCTGGGACTTATCTCGGAAAAAATTAATAACGGAAGCAAATAACCAAGTAAATGTAGCTCCTTCTAAACCAGACTAGGAAGAAAGTTCACAGAACATCGGATATGCTTTATGTGTCGTATGCATTTTTCGTTAGGCTTAAAAATCCAACTTTTCCTTGGAAAAACTTTTTAAATGATCCAAGCCCCAAGAAACTAAAAGAGAATTCAAATGGGGAAAGCAATTTTGAACATACACCTATCAGGATTTTCTTTGTACATTCTTAGTTAAAAGCCAACGATAACAGATCTTTATTCATCCTGAGATCTAGCCTCACTTGGCAAGCATATCTAAAGAAAAGGCAGAATAAATCTTAATTAAAAACCTAATAAGTAATTAAATCCCTGTTTTATTCCCCATACTTGAACTGTTCACCAAAAACACCAACAAGAAACACATACTTTACCTGGAAAATTTCAACTTTGAATGACATGTTCTCCACAGCTTTCATAGCTTGACTAGTCATTTGACTTTGAATGACCAATATGAGCCGACTCAAAGATTCCTTGTTCATTATTTGAGTTAAAATGGCGCGGATGGCATTCAACTTCACCGTATTTGGCCCACAGAAGATGACCAAAACCTGCAACCAGTTCAGATATATAAGATGTTAATAAATCTATGAAACACATGCATGTAAGGTTGATAGTCCCTTCATCAGAGACCATCTTCCAAAATGCTGAGGCATCTACCCAGTAATGGCAACAACAACTTCTTGGCATCTTAAATTTTGAGGAATTGAGTTTCCATATGTTTTATTGAAACCAGACGAGCCTCCAAATTTCCATAAGAAGACTTACGGTTATGGATACGTAGAACCCATTCCTTTCACATAAGATCGAATAGACATAACAGAATTGATGCACTTCCAGCATTGATCAACAAGAAATGTGAAGATATATGAACCCAAAAGGAGAATCTTGGATATGGAGCTCAGAGATGAGCTGCGCAAAAAACCTCTCAGAAGAGTATGCAAAAGCTCAATACCTTACATTTTAGAATTTCTTTTCCATGCTTAAAGTCAAAAAGTAAAACACAATTCTACATCTCGGTTTTCACTACATCAAAGTTCATACCCTACAAAAATAATTGGCTTAACATCTTGTAGTGCAATCATCTTTATCATAGACAATACCCTTACCTCAGGTATCTTAGAATTTCAAATATTATGCGCTGTAGAGTTCATCCATAAGTTTCTAAACAAAAATACTAGTCATTAGAAACTGCCAATCAAGCTTTATTTTGGGACTGCTTCTAATTGTCATGGATGTATTGCTTCCAACATATAAAGTGACACAGTGAAAGTAACTTTTAAGTGTTATACTTAAGGCATCGAAAAGAAAAATAATACGCCTCAGAATTATTAGCTAGGCAGACTCAATGCACTGACAGAACATATTAATCAACAGAAGTTGCAAGTCAACTAATCTTCACATTCCACCCTTTTTCTATCCAAGATTTGAACATATTAAGTTGCCACCAATTTTCATTTAGACATTTTAACTGAGATCTTACCGATTTAACACTACAACTTCAGCTAATGTGTGTCAATTAAACATTTGTCAACAAGACAATCATTGATATGTTATCACATCAAGTTAACCATGAAAATTGGCAATCGAGTTCATTTAGACGCTTTAACTGAGATCTTATCAATTAAACACTACAACTTCATCTTAAAAAAAGATTAAAATTTAGACAATCATTCACAACAAGAAGCTAAAAGAAGATGATTTAAGGTCAGTTCTGTGCATGGCAGAGATTCTGAGACACTCAACATTACGACTGCTAATAAGGAAAACACTCCTACATACTAGCATGGACGCACTCCTACCTCCTAACCTAATTCACGTCCGCCACACCTTCCTATCTAAAAACAGATAAGTCTTAAAAAGGGCAATTATTTAAAATTTCTTTAATGAGGCAAAAGATTTCAAATTTAGACAAATCTTCACTACAAGAATCTAAAAACAGATGATTTTGAAATGCCCAATTCTTTCAATTTTCTTCAATGAGTCAAAAAATTCAAAATTTAGACAATTTTTCACTACAAGAAGCTAAAAGCAGATGATTTTAAAAAGCACCCTTCTTTCACATTCCTTTACTGAGTGCAAAGATTTCAACTTTCCACAATTATTCACTACAAGAGCTAAAAACAGATGATTTAAGGTAACGACGCAATCCCACAACTACAAAAAATGAGACTTTTCATCATTACCTAACAATGGAACTAAACAATACAACAACAACAACAACATACCCAGTGTATTCCCACAAAGTGGGTTCTGGGGAGGGTAAAGTGTATGCAGTCCATACCACTGCCTCATATCAAGTAGAGAGGTTGTTTCCGAGAGACCCTAGCTCAGAACAGATAACAGTATAACAAACAAAAAAAAGCATAAAAGTACACAACAAAATGAGATAACACACCCCTAGAGACTAAAGGAAACAAGACACCCACAAGAGGTAATACTATAAACTATCTATTCAATGGAACTAAACGAGATACAATACAATAACAGTGTTAAAAAATGAGTGAAGGACAAGTAACCTTATTGGTGAGGTCATTTCTGTGCATAGCAGAGATTCTGAGGCGTTCAACATCAGGACTCTGACCATATTTCTCTCTAAATTCTTCAAGGGTAGTGTCTATTTCAGAATTGGGTATTGCAAAACCACGATCTTTAAGCATTTCAAGAATGGTTCTGCGACCAAGAAAGTACCTGTGACTCTCAACACTACCAGCATTCACATAGCTACTCAAACAAGGGCCAAGATGCTGCTCATCAATCTCCATTGCTGACCCATTTAGATCCATTTGCAATGAATTCTACTGTTGTGGGGGTTTAGGGGTTTTGCTGTGACTGTGGAAAAGACAAAGTTGAAGTGAAGATTGATATAATTACCCAAAAGAGATACTATGTAGTACAGTAGTATCTTTTGAAATGAATAATTGGGGAGTAAAATAAATTAGAAACTAATTAAAGTAACTGTGCAAAAAAAGATTAGTAAAGTTACAAATAACATTTTTCTGATAAATTTAACCAAGATAAAAGAAGATATAATGAGAAATACTAAAATTACCTTCTCTTATATTTCCTTAGTCAAACTATATAAATTTTGAACAATATATTAAGATGATTTTTTTCTTTTTATTAATACGAGAAGAATTACAATTTATAGTAATTTTTCATATAGTTTTAAATTTAAATTATTAAATTAATTTAATTTAGCTTTGAAGATTAGTTAAGTAGACTCTCGTGGAGCAAAAGGTGACAAATAAACGTAAACGGAGGAGGAAGTATAAAAATTATGATTAAGCTAATAATTTATTTCCTTGCATTGATAGAGTCCCATATAATATAATGTTCATAGTCCAATCATCTCTATTATACCATCCATTAATGTAGTTTTTTTTAAAAAGAAGAAAATTACAAAAGCTAGAATTTAAGTTAATAAGAACTAGCTAGATATATGCTGATATTAATTACCAAAATTGTTGCAATATTTTTCCTTTGATTAAACCACATTTGGCATTAAGAAGAGATTAACAACTTGATTTTATTGTAATGGGATGTGCTTACACTCATAAAATTTCACTATATTTTGCTCTTGGTCTTATCTGAAATTCTTGGTTCTCATTGATTCTTCCTCATGGGGGGCCTAGCAGGGACAAGCACAAGTGTATGGTCTATTAATCTTCATATTTTAACTATTTCTTTTTCTCTTTTTTTTTTTGGTTAAAATTTATGGCCATAAATTAATTGCAGTAGATGACACATTCGTTGTTTTGCAGAAAGCCACAAAGCACTTTTCTTGTATTATCAGTCACCACTTAGTTCTAGTACATTTTGCAGTTTAATGTGGTTGGAACTTGTAAGGTTTTACTAATTAGGACAATTTCAAGATTCAACCATGCAAGCTATCAAAGCTTCTTCCTTTTCACCTTTTCAGATCAACTTTAACTCTAGTTCATTTCCCAAACACAACTTGTATAACATTCATCCAAATTATGAGAACCCCATTTCATGTTTTCCTTCAATTCAGAGCCAAAATGCAAAATTCAAGATTTTAACTGCTGTTTCACCAAGTGTATCTACTGAATCAGGAACCCCATTTGATGAAGAGACCGAAAGTGTAAGCCATGTGGAGAAATTTGATTGGTATGCTCAGTGGTATCCAATAATGCCAATATGTGATCTTGATAAGAGGAGGCCACATGGGAAAAAAGTGATGGGAATGGATGTGGTTGTGTGGTGGGATAAGAATGAGAAAGAATGGAAAGTGATGGATGATGCTTGTCCTCATAGATATGCTCCACTTTCTGAAGGAAGGATTGATCAATGGGGAAGATTGCAGTGTGTGTATCATGGATGGTGTTTCAATGGCTCTGGTGATTGCAAGTTTATCCCTCAAGCTCCTAGGGACGGGCCTCCGGTAATTAATCCAATAAACCAGCACTTAGTAGTCCCTTTAACTAACAAAGTTATCCTATTATATCTTGTTTTGTTTATTTGTTCAATGTTATGTTCTTTATAGAATGTCTTCAAGTGGTAATGATCATATCGCGATTCAACTTTGCACGTGTAGACTCGTAGAGTTTCTGGTGTTGATTAGATTGGTTAAAAGGTGAGGATACTCGTAGAGATGCTAATGTTTCTCGTAGACTCAACTTTGCACGACTTGTAGCAATATATCGCCGTTTTAGTTCCATTGAAAGTTAACTTTATTATCCAAATTGTATACGTAGCTTCATATTATGGGACGAGTCACGTGATCAAGAATGAGAGTGAATTCTGGTTCTTTCCGAATGGTTTGGACTAGAAGGTTCTGCTTAGGGAGATAACGTTGTGGAAATGGTTGTTCATTTGGAGAAGCAATGAGCATCTATTGGAAGGTAATTCATGAAAAGGGGAAAAACATTATAAGTGGACATTTGGATATGCAGTCACATGTTGAAGAATTGAGCTTATTGGCTATTCTAGAAATTTTGATCGTCTGTAGAATGTTAACGATTAAGGGTTCTTCTGACTTTCAGGAGATCAGATACTAGAAAAATCGTTTCATTCCAGAATTTCATGATAATTAGAGAGGAAGTAAAACCATATTAAGTTTTACTCTAGAATGGATTTGCACTTGTCTCATGAATGAAAAATGTGCACTCATTTCTAAAGACTTAAGAGAATGCGCAAGAAATTAGTTATCATGATAATACAATGAAGATTAATTTCAAATGATAGGCTTGCTTCCTTGCTCTTTTTGTTGTTTTCTTCTTTATCTATTTGCAGTTCTTCAATCCCCTCGTATGTCCGTGTAGAGATAAGTGTGAGATTTACATAACCTCTAGTTTTAGAGTGATCTCTAGTTAACGCAGAAGAGGAACTATTTAGTATTGGAATGAAGGGGAATGAAGGCGAGGACTCATTTAGCTGACCACAATAAGTTTGAAATTGAAACTTAATTGATTGGCAGTTCTTCAGCCATGGGTTTGAAAACTTCAATTAACACAGACTGTCTTGTTGCTTAGCAATGACTTTTGCTGGAGACCATTAAAATAAAACAAAACAACGATAAAAAATTATCAATGAAATAGTTATATCAATATGGTCAAATATCAATTCCAATTCCAGTAGAGCACATAATTTACTACTGTCATCATAGGTCAATGTATAGATCAACCATTTGCTTTCTTCTTTCTGTTATTCCGAAGGTTTCCTAGCAAACTTATTGGTAAAGAACCCAAGTAATTTGCACTTTGACATCCTACATTTCATGCACAGTTCACCAGGACATCTATTTGAAGATGTAAGCAATTGAGTTCACAATTAAAAGGATAATAGTGTTGTAATCTTAGCTTACAACCGTTACCTTTGTGACATTAGTCCGTTATAATGGTAATTGAGAGTTTGTACGAACTGGTGAAGGCCTTCTATTTTTTACTGTCTGATGAAAGATGATGAGAACGCTTATAAGTCATCGTCTTTTATATTCCTTTTACACTGAGTTTTTTTACCTCTTTCCTTGTGTATGTGAATCTTCATTTTCCAAACAAGTGAAGTTTGTGTTCTGTGTACTTCTCGGAATACATTACAGCTAATCACTAGTATTTGACAGCAGCTTTACAGCAGTACTTGCATTAGCTTTACTCAAGTTAACTGGGAATGACATTTTTACATTAGCCGTGCAGGTTCATACGTCCAAAAGAGCTTGTGCAACTGTTTATCCAAGTTGTGTGCAAAATGACATTCTTTGGTTCTGGCCAAACGCTGATCCTCTATACAAGGATATATATTTGACGAAAAGGCCTCCTTATATACCTGAACTTGATGACAGTTCGTTTTCAAAAACCTTCATAACCAGAGATATAGCATATGGGTAAGCAGACACAGACCTCCAACTATCTTTTGTTGAGAAATCCTACAGAAACTGTTGCACTTTCCCGGAACAGAAAAAAATATGTTTTACCGTAGGGAAAGAGGGGTTGGGGAATAAAACCTATAGAATCTAAAACGTTAGCAACGGAAGAAAGTAGAAGAAATCAGAAAGTTATAATGTGAGTGAGCAAACAACGTAAACATGTAGCTTCAATCTTAACGGTATACAAGGATAAATCATTGTGGAATAAATTATGCAACCATAGGAATAAATCATCAGGTATGCTCGAAACTTAGGTCGATAGTGTTGGAAACTTCATCTACTTTCCTAATTAATTTTAGTTATATTCTGAAACGAATCTGATAATTTTCAGGTATGAGCTTCTGATTGAAAACCTTATGGACCCAGCTCATGTCCAATATTCACATTATGGCATAATGAATGTTCCAGTAGCCCCCAAAAGATAAGAAACTTATACTATCCCTTACACATTTTATTCTATATTCTTCTCTTTGCATGTGTAAGTAACTTCACCAGACTAACAGAATTGCTTATGCACTGTGAAAGCTGATAGAGAAGGAGGAAGACCACTCGACATAACTATCACGAAATTGGATGTAAATACCATTACTGCAAATCAGGGACCTGGACGGAACACATTTCTTCCACCTTGTATGTATTATAGTTATTTTGCTTTCGGAGGACCTCAGGGCATTACATCTGCTGAATCATCTGGTTCTGTACAGGTAATTGATTTCATGATCTCGTGCTTCATATACTTTAGTCCTTTCAACATTTATTTGGTACTCTTTGCAGCAGTTTAAATGTATATTTCATGCAGGAAAAACCTTCAGCTGAGAAGCAGAAAAAAGCACTTTTAGTTTTCATCTGTATTCCGGTTAGTCCAGGTCATAGCAGAATTATGTTTGCATCTCCAAGAAACTTTGCCACTTGGGCAGATCGAATAGTTCCACGCTGGATATTTCACCTCGGGCAAAACCTAATTTTGGATTCTGATTTGTATCTTCTTCACGTGGAGGTAAATCCGTTTTCTTTATTGCATCTCTTCAATTTCAAACTTGTTCAATCAATCTATAAATGCTTAGATTGAAATATTGGTTAGTTCCAAACCAAAACTACTATTGGATTCTACCTGTACTAGTGTCAGCATCTGTGACTTTTTATCTCTATCTGATGTTTCAAATATTATGGACCCAAACTGAGCGTTTATGGTAACGAGGATTCATATAGCCGAAGGCAACTTGCTTGGTAGGGAGGCATAGTTGTTGTTGTAGCCTCTATTTGATGCAGAGAGAAAATAATTTCAGATTAAGGAATTAAAACTTGTGATTTACACATGCCCGAAGCTTTAGAGATGCTTACTATGTACAAGGACCCTTTCATGTCCTACGAAAAGGAAACAAGCATGTCTATTGAACCACATTTGTTGAAGCACTTCAAGTTACCAGACTGAAAGTTAAAGATTTATGGTAAAAATCGAGAGTGGAGATCCCCATGAAATAGCTTCTGGCTGAGCTGGAACTATCGATAGGAAGTTCTATATACAAACCGTTACTTTTTAGGCAATGTCATGATTTGGTGCTGGTTTCGCTACCTTGTATACTACTCAACAAAGTAACTCTAGACATGTGACATGACCACTTTTTGCTGATGCTACTCTTCTAACTTGTCTCAAGTTGTATTAAAAGCTAGTGAAATACTTGTCGATGGAAAGCCAAGGATACGTGGGATTTATTATATCAAATACTTTTTGGTTCTTACAGTCCATGTCCCTTTCCTCACTTTTTCCATTTCTCTGCGACGTTACTCGCCATCTGTTAATACTTATGTTGTGGTTATCTTTTTACTCTGTGCTTTGCTATTTGCAATTGAATGGAATGAACAAAAAAAAAGTAAAAGCAAGGAAACCGCAATAAAAAGAAGGCTGAATAGCCAAATAGACACCTATAGTTGCACTGGATTGTGCTCCCAGCTCTTCAACTTAACGAGGTTTCATCCGGACCTGAACCTGTTCAAAATTAGCGTCTTAGAGAAATTATCCTAGGAGTTCAATACTCTTTTTACCACCTTTTATCTCAAAGAACAAATGTTGAGAATCGGCCTACCATTGAACCCACAACATATTGCATGACTGTTCGTAAGTTAGATTCTGGTGAAGCATTGCCTTTTACAATATGACGAGTCTTCCTTTCTCATTTCATTTGTTTTCCGTTATGAAGGAGCACAAGCTAAAGGAAATTGGCTCCTACAATTGGCATAAAGCTTGCTATGTGCCAACAAAGGCAGATGCCATCGTTGCTGCTTTTAGAAGGTGGCTAAACAAATATGCAGGTGGCCAAGTTGATTGGCGCGGAAAGTACAGTGGAGAACTCCCGCCAACTCCTCCAAGGGAACAGCTGCTGGACAGGTTCGTTCCAACATAGATTCTTGATTCTAGTTTAAACAAATTTTGAACCTGTAAGGAAGGACATCTTGCTAGATTGTTCAGTACATAGACTTTCGAGAACCTTTTAGAGATGAAGCCGTTGGGTTAACAGTAAAAATGGCACGGTTATGCTTCCTTTTAGGTACTGGACTCATACGGTGAATTGCACAAGCTGCAATCTTGCATATAAAGGTCTCAATGCGCTTGAAGTCATACTGCAGATCGCCTCCATTGGTGTGGTTGGAATAGTTGCTGCATCCAAGCAGGGCATGTTGTCTGTGGTCGTGAGGTATTCTTTGGTCACCGTTGCATTACTATGCTTCGTGGCCTCGAGGTGGTTATCGCACTTTATATACAAAAACTTCCATTTCCACGACTATGACCACGCTTTCCGTTGACACTTCTCACTTGTATAACAAATTACTTACATAATCTGTAGCTGCTAAACATGTACAAGTTATAGTGTTACTTTTGATACTTCTGAACTTTTCACTGTGTAATAGTCCTGCAAATTTTAACGTCGAATCAAATCATTTATCCTTACTTCAACAAAAGAAGCGCAAGTTTCTTCGTCTCGGTTCGAATTCAATACTAAACAAATCCGAACTAACTGAATGCTTGTGTCAGAAATTTCTCGAATCAATACTAAACAAGTCCGAACTAACTGAATACTAGATATTCCTCATAGTTCAATAGCCTTTTGGGATATTAACTCATAAGATTGTATAAGAATTAGAAAAGTTTTTGATAGTTTTCTTCACGTTTATGAGGATAATATAACTTAAGAAATACAAACACCATAGTCAAATAAAATTTACAACTTCAAATTAACTTAATTTCAAATAATCTATAATTTGAAAAATTATGTGAAATGGGCCCTGGGACAACACGTTTTATTTGCTTCTGAATATGTAGGACAACAGGTTCTTACTCTTAGATTTGCTTTTTCCATGATTACCCTACATAATCTATCAACAATATAGTACTAATAATATTTTGTGTCTAAATATTGCTTTTTTCGTACGAAAAAATGTTTGAATCTTGTGGTGTTATCAGAATGTTATTTAGAGGTATTGAACATGTCGTATAGAAGGTTGAAATTAAAAAATGTGCTTGCTTGAGTAAATTATAATAATCTTAACTCATTCTTTTGTATCTAAATATTGATTGATGTACAATTCGTTAGATAGTAGGAAAAACTCATCTGTTTTAGCTTTAAATACAAGATTATTAAAATGTGAAAAAGCTCTTTGTTGCACTTGCATTTTAAAAATTTGAACCTTATTCCTTGATGGCTAGTTTTTGCATCCAAATATTAGTATAATTTTGCACCCAAGTCGAATTATCTCTTAATTTAGATTGTGATTCTTTTCTAGTCAGACTAAAAAAAACTCACGTAAACTGGAATAGTGGAAGTACATACTCATCTAGCTACTTCGAATAATATAAATGATTGACACCAAAGAAAAGAAATCAAGAACATACACTTGGAACACCTCACATAGTATAAATGATTGACACAAAAGAAAAGAAATCAAGAACATACACTTGGAACACTCACTAGCTATGGAAATTCTCAAAATTTCAACTTGTTTTCCACCATTATTTCACTTCAACTTCAACACACCAAAATTTTCAAGAATCATCTTATGTGAGAAGAAGAAAGACAACTTTTCTTTTCCTCAAAATCATCAACAACCCAACAAGTCAAGATTCAATAATCTTTTCACTACCAATATCTCTATCTCAACTAATGATGAACAAAAGATTACTACCAAGAATAATGAAAATCAAGAAGAAGAGAAATTTGATTGGTATGCACAATGGTATCCAATAATGCTACTTAGTGAACTTAATAAGAGAAGGCCACAAGGGATAAAAGTGATGGGAATTGATTTGGTAGTATGGTGGGATAGAAATTTGGAAGAATGGAAAGTGATGGATGATGCATGTCCTCATAGATTAGCTCCACTTTCACAAGGGAGAATTGATCAATGGGGAAGATTACAATGTGTGTATCATGGTTGGTGTTTTAATGGCTCTGGTGATTGCAAGTTTATCCCTCAAGCTCCTCGAGACGGGCCTCCGGTAATTAAACTTCATACTCAGAACTCAAACACGAGATCTTTGACGTGACTATATTATTATTCTTATAGTGGAGTAGTATCATTTTTTGCAGGTTCATACATCCAAAAGAGCATGTGTAGCAGTGTATCCAAGTTTTGTACAAAATGACATTCTTTGGTTTTGGCCAAACAATGATCCTTCTTACAAGGACATTCACTTGAGCAAAATGCCACCTTATATTCCACTTTTAGATTTAAATAATGCTAATAGTTCATATGGAAAAACAACATTAGTTAGAGAGATTCCATATGGGTAAGCAAGCAATAACAGTACATATTAATCCTTAATTAGTTGCGAGGACTCTTCACTTTTGATGCCGCACTCGTGTTGGATTCTCCAAACAGACACTAGTTTTGGAGAACCCGATACGCATCCATCTACATTTTTGAAGAGTCCGAACAACATATTAATCGACATTTCGATATTTTCTTTTTAAATTTGACAAAAAAATATATATTTTTAAGAAACAGTTATTTTTTCAGGTATGAGCTGCTGATTGAAAACCTCATGGACCCATCTCATGTCAACTATGCACATCATGGCATAATGAAAATTCCTCCATCACCAAAAAGATAAGAAATTAATACAAAACTCCCCAACATATTTATACTACTAGTTACTATTTTTTATTTTACATTTTTACCAAACTAATTAATCTAATATGTGCACAGTGAAGGCAGATAGAGAAGGTGGAAAACCACTTGATATAAGTGTTGCAAAAGTAGATTTAAATGGATTTATTGCAAATCAAGGTCCTGATGGTGAACATAAATTTATTGCACCTTGTGTGTATTATGGCCCATTTGGTGTTGGAAGCTATTTGGACAATGAATCAAAGGTCATTATCATATTTTAATTTAATTAAGTTATACATACTGACAATATAAAAAGTAGTTGTTTCATTATTTATCAAACAATTATAGGCAATTAATAATTAAGGGATTAAAACAACAATTACCTCGTAAAAATAATAAGTTATCAGTTATAACATGTTAAAGTACTATATAGATAATGTAAAAATTCTTTACTGATCTAACCATGTATATCTAGGTTATATTCTTCTTTAATGAGATTTATTTTTCCTAGCATTTAAATGTGAATATATATATTATATGTGATGCAGGAACAATCATCATCAGGTGAAATAAATAAAGTATTTCTAGTATTTATATGTGTTCCAGTAAGTCCAGGCAAAAGCAGATTGTTAATGACATCATTACGAAACTTTGCTGCATGGGAATATAAAGTATTTCCACCATGGAAATTTCACCTTGATAACAACTTAATCATTGATTCTGATTTATATTTACTTCATCTTCAGGTAAATCTCTTTCATTACAATTTTGTTACCATTTACATGTTCATTTTTTTTTGTTGAAAATTTACCAGTAGAATTTTAATCGAGTTGCTTAAATTCTTCAAAAATGTTATTATACTCGTGTCTATCTGTTCCTCTAGTAATACACTACCTTTAGAAGATCTGACATGCAAGCAACAATATTTTTTAAAGAGCTCCAGCATATACGAGTTAGGAATTGTTTGGTCGAATTTTTAAAGTTAGTTTACATGGAGAATGCTTTTGTCAAAAATAAATGTTTAGAGGAATACTTTGGAAAGCTTTTTTTATCAGTATTTTAAAGAAACAATTTGTGTTTGTTCAATATTTTCAAAATTTGTTTTGAATGACAATTTCTTTTAAGAGAAAGATATAAGAATTTATTATATAATTTGTTAAAAAAAAAAAAAATTCCTTTCGAAGGAGTACAAGCTAAAGGAAAAGCATCCATACAATTGGCAAAAAATTTGTTATGTACCAACAAAGGCGGATGCACTAGTGATTGGTTTTAGAAGGTGGTTGAATAAATATGGAGGTGGCCAAGTTGATTGGGCCACAAAGTTCACTGGTGACTTGCCACCAACTCCTGCTAGGGAACAACTTTTGGACAGGTGTGTTTTTACTATAACTAGTTAGATATTAAATTATGTGAATCGTCTCATCTAAAAATTAAACTTGTTACATCGAGTCGGAATTTGATAGGTACTGGACTCATACGGTGCAATGTAGCAGCTGTAGCAAAGCATATAAAGGTTTAAATGCCCTCGAAATAATTCTTCAAGTTATGTCTGTTGCTTCAATTGGGATTGCTGCTGCAGTAAAGGAGAATGTCATATCAATTAGTGCAAGATTTTCATTGGTCTTCATGGCGTTACTAAGCTTCATGGCTTCAAGATGGTTATCCAAATTTATATACAAAAGTTTCCATTTCCATGATTATGATCATGCCTTTATTTAAATGGTATGTAATTTTGAATTTTTATTCGAGCTCGTAAATATTATGTATTTGGATAACGAGATCCTTGTTTTATTAAGGATATGGTGAGATGAATAAGATATCCCTCCATCTTTAGCAACTGTCCATTTAGTGGTTCTCTTTCAAACATGGAAAAGTTGGTTAACATCCTTATCATATATAATTAAGGAATGGGCCAGAACTAAACATTTTGTTGAATTTTGGCACTCTGCATTTGCCACTTGGTTCATAGTAACTCAAGAAGCTTAGTAGCCACCGACAATATATGATGCTGACAAGTTAACTTAAATGTTACTGTACTCGTGTTGGATCCTTCAAAAATGTCCTGAGGACATGCACCAGTCGACGTAATTGGATAGTCCGAGCAACGGATGTTGGGAGTACATTACTCACTGCAATATGTACCTACTAGGAATATGCTTGGCTCATAGCAACTCATCATGTCTAGTGAACTTTTATGTTGCATAGGGAATAAGCCAGTGAATCCATCACTTAAAAAAATGTAGCATGTATGGATTTTATAACTTATGAACATGAAAATGAACATGAATTCCTACAGAGCCACGTAATATAGACAGTTGAAGCAAACAAATGTCCTTTTGCACCTATATTATATCTCTTTATAATACACATTAGTAATAACTAAGAAACCTCAGATATGACAGTGAAGCATACTGCACATGATCAAGGGCAGCAGCCGGGGCAACGAATTAATCCATTTTCATTGCAATGCGGGCACCTCCTCGACTCCCCTCCCTCCTCTTCAAACATTTTCCGGCTTCCATTGCAACTAGGACATGGTACAAACCTCGTCTCACCACAACATTCACAAGTGAATCCGTCATTCATAACCTCGAACCCTTCCAAAAGCTTAGCCAATTCTCCAGTCTCGTGAAGTTGTTTGATCTCTCCTACACTACCAATGTACTTCCCTCTTATAAACACCCGAGGCAAACTCAGTGCTTTACCTTCCAAAACATCTTGTAACTCTTTTCTATACGACGAATCCATAGAGATGTCCCTTTCGTCTACACATACACGAAGCCCTTTAAAGATCATACGCACGGAGCAGCAATCTTCATAAGTCTTCCGGATTCCCCTCAAACTAGTAAAGTATAGAACAATCCTATCTTCAGTACCCTTCAAGTAGATATCACTATTAAGCAACAATGTGCTCAAAGAAGTTGAACTATCATCCGATGATTCCACAAACCTAACCATTTTCAAATCTTGATGTCCATATCGTTTGGAAGACGATGCTTCTCTATAACTTAAAGCTACATTAGGATCCATTTTCGCCAACAATGATTCCTCAGACAGATGCTTCCACAATGGCTTCGTACCCGGATGCTCAACAATCTCATACGACTTCACCAGCTCTGTGTCCAATTCTTCAATATCATGGTTATGGTCATCATCAACAGGGGACCGAACCATACGAAAATGTAAGTCATCAAGGCCTTCCATGAGCTCCCAAGTGTTGATTGCTCCATCAGGAGATAAAGGGTCTTGTGGATCACCTTCATCAGGAGATATGGGGTTTTCTGGAACCCGGGGATCATCGAGCACAAGTGAACCATAGGTAGAGGAAGTTAGTGAAACTAAGTGATTGGTGTCCCCTTTACAAAGAGGTGGATGGTGAATTAGAGGTGTCTGTAGGAAGAGTGTTCTTGAAACAGGAGGTGAAGTAGAAGAATCAGTGTAGGAATATAACTGTGAATGTCTACAACACAACGAGTTTGATGGATCTTTGGTAACACAGTCATAGGAACGAGAAACTGAACAACCCATTAATGGTAACACACACACAAAAAAAAAAAAGAATGTTCGTATTTATTCCATAGACATACGTTGAAAGGAACAACTACGTGTGTATAAATACGTATGTATATAGTGAAGTTGGTGAGAGTAAAGGGGCTGTCATTTGTCAAGTACAGTTGGGAGAAGATGATCTTTTAAGTACACAAGAAAAGTGAAATAAATGTAGAGGTTGAAGTGAGAAAAGTTGATTTATATAATTGGAAAATGCAAGAGTAATAGGCTACCACTTGTGCCTATGAAATAATTCACTAGAAAAAGGCTTAATATATTCATGAGTCCTTAAATTTATGAGTAAATTTTATTTAGACACTCAAACTACGATTTGTTCATGCGAACACGTGATAAAGTGTTGGCTATAATGCTTAGAAGACTTGTTTCTATAGATTTGCTGTGGGATGGATTGGAGGTTTCCGAGTTTGAGCTTTATATATGTAAATAATTCTGGGAGTGTTTCCAACTACAAAGTAAATATTGAACACTGAGTGAGAAACCAAAAAATCATGCATGATTATGGTCAAGAATATAGGCAAATATGAGTTTACATCATAATTTGGCATATTATTAGTCTCGGATCCTTCAAAAATACATTACTTTTGAAGGATTCTACATGCAACCGTCGACATTTTGAATACATCACATGAAGTAAGTTTTCCAAGATATAATAACCTTACAAGCAATTTCAAGAGATGGATAATCAGTATAGCCCAAAACTGGATCAGTCCAATAGAAAGTGCTCCTATCATGCTTGTTCAATGGTGCATTCACTTCAAAACGTTTAGGCAAATCAGGATTTGCCAAAAACAAACGTCCAAACGAGACCAAATTAGCATAACTTTCAGCTATAACTTCATCTCCCTCAGTTTTATTGTAGCCACCAGAAGCAATAAGTGTCCCTCCAAAAGCCATTCTAATTGATTTGAGACAGCGAGGTTCGTCCCTTGGCTCGAAAACATGTAGATATAAAACTCCCAGCTTAGTCAGTTCACTAGCCAAATAAGTCGACAATGCTTCTGGGTTCGAGTCCTTTTCCCCGTACACTTCGGAGAAAAGAGAGAGTTTTACACCAACTCTGTCCGCTCCGATTTCTTCCACAACTGCTCCTATAATTTCGAGAGCAAGTCTACAACGGTTCTCAATGCTTCCACCATATTCCTCAGTCCTATCGTTGACTTGATCGTTCAAGAATTGATCGATTATGTAGCTGTTTGCAGAATTGATCTCCACTCCATCAAATCCTTTAATACGAGGAATACTAAAATGTTAATTAAGTGACGATTTATCAAGTAAAAGTTATGTTACATTAATGGATAAGTTACCAGCTTCAATGGCATTGTAAGCTGCAATTCTAAAATCATTGACAATGAGAGGGAGTTCATTAGCTTTTAGTTGCTTTGGTGTTGGTCGGAAGTACTCACCATCGTCAGGTACTACACATAGTAAAGATCAAAATACATGAGCATTCATTATTGTTATTCCATGAGTAACATATGTTAAAAAGAATGGATCTTCATCATAACTCAATCACAACAATAAGCTCAAGAACTAAAAATTGGCTCACAAAGGCGGAACAAGGATTTAAACCTGATAGAAAGCATTGAACTATTGTACTATTAAAACTATGGCCGGATCCAGATCTGATAGTTGGAGCCATTTTACTGAATTTTTACATATAAATTTATGTTTCGCGTAAAAAGTACTAGGTCCGGATGAACTTGGTGCCTAAACACTACATCCGCCTTTATGTTGTTGCATTCTAGCACATCCCACCCTTTCTTGCCCCGGTCGGGACTCAGGACTGGATAATGTTATAAAGGATAAAAGGTAACTCACTATCATAGATCTCTAAAAAGTTGAGTTTGAGCCTAGCTCAACCATAAAAGTTAGCTTGAGAGACAAAGATTTCCTAAGTCCACATAAAGAGGCTACATCAAATTACCCTCAGCAAATTAAACATGAGAATCGAGCTAGTAATATATCAAATCCAAGTTAATTTAATGAATTTATTACCTGCTTTCCAAGCTATAAGAAAATTGTTGAGACTTGAATCACATAGTCGCCCTGGATGTCAAAGCTGACAAAAAAAGACACCACCTTTGCCATGAACAGAGTCAACAATGGGCTTCCAAGCCTCTTTTTGATCTTCTGTCCAAATTCCAGGCATATTAGGGGACCTGCGAATACAACAATAAATAAAATCTCAATCCCAAGATTTGAAGTTTATCATTAACAGAAAACATATACAGGAGAAACTAAAACTAGATCTTTACCCATTGGAGATGTCAGAAGCACTAGTTGATTCAGAAATGAGGAAGCCCCCCTTAGTGGCTCTTTGAGCATAATATTCAATAGCATGTGGTTGTGGAGTATTATTGTATGATCTGTTCCTTGTCATTGGTGGCATCACTACTCTGCATATCACAACATATAATACAATATATGCTTCAGTATCTCAAAACAAATAAGTAAATGCATGTAAACTGAAATCCACACAAACTACCACCACGGAATGTGGTGAGAAGGATCCCTTCACCATTAACCAGAGTCTGCCGTTTGAGTCGAAAATGGAGAGATCCTGATCCTTCCCCCTTTAAAGACCCCCACACAGAACGAATACTGAATTGGTCTGGCTAGTGGGTTCCGAATACCATATGGTTACTAACAAAAGATAGGAAAGTTAAACAGTACCTATGAGAGAGCTCAAAACTCCCCATTTTGTAAGGAGTAAGGAGAGCAACTGAGGTGGAGTTTGATGCCATCTCTGAATGATCTTTTTTCTTTTTTGCTTCAGAAAACTATGTATCCAAATTTATAGACAAGCTATGACATTTTTTAAATGGGTATTCTCACTAATAATTATGTCAACTTGAAGGGGCAGCTAACTTTATAGTTTATAATAGTATTTATATTATAGTATAAATTTGTAACATGACTTCTACAACTTGGATTTAAAAAAGACTTTGTATGACAGCTTGGTAACACTGCTGAATGGTTCAAGAATTGGGTCAAATAAGGTGTCCCTATTGCAAAATCCAACTCATCCACTATTGTTTTCCTTTCTTTTTTAGTAAAATAATTATCATACAGATAATGATAGATGAAACATTAATGCAAGTTGAAAACTATATATATCTTTTCATTTTACTGATTTTCTCTAATCTATGTGGAGAAAAAGAAAATCCATAGTAATGCATGAGGGGCGGCTGATTACAAAATTGAAAGATTTGCCAGTACATAATTGACTTAAGATGAAGAGAACAATTAAGTTGCTAAATAAGTTTGTAGTACATAAGC
This sequence comes from Capsicum annuum, assembly GCF_002878395.1. Taxonomy (NCBI): domain Eukaryota; kingdom Viridiplantae; phylum Streptophyta; class Magnoliopsida; order Solanales; family Solanaceae; genus Capsicum; species Capsicum annuum. Next base: position 285,112 of record NC_061115.1, on the reverse strand, counting down.
TGACAAAATATTAAGCAAGCAATCTCCATCATTATTAATTCATAATTTGTCTATCTCTTCAACGGGAAGATACATATTATATTGCCAAAAACCAAAAACCAACAAGTGGTACAATGTCATTGAGTGGAGCAAATTTAAAACCTATCAACTTGAGATTTGATTAAAATAGTTATGATTAAAGTCAAGAGAGGGCCTCTCAGAGAAAGGCCTTAATGCTAACGCCAGAACCTTCATTTCACGAGTGAGTCCGAACAGGAGCCTACCTTGTAAGAACCGAGAATGGAGTACCAGCGTACCATAAAGGGAATCATATGATTAAGATGACATTTGTAAATGACAGTATTAGGAGAAGAACACTAGTAGTGACATTCATAACTTGAACAGGAAAAGAAGAGGAAACAAAAACTTAGTAGATAATAGGAAAGTCTTCTACCTCTGAAGAATCATCTATTGTTGGACAGCCAATCCTTTTCATTTTCACATGAAGGTTTCCAAGTAATGTGTGAATAACCTCAGTTTCATAATGAGATGTATCACCAACTAAAAATACATGAACTCTGTTCCCAACTTCTATCCAGCTACAACCTGGTTGCTTCTTCAACCCTCTGTCTTTCATTTGTGTCCTCAGCTTTGCAGCTTCTTTCCATTTTCCATTCGAAGCACACAATTTTGACAATGACAAATAGGTTCCTGAACTTTTTGCTTCAATCCCTAAGAGTTTAATTGCAGCCAATTTTGCTGTTTCTGAATCTCCATGAAGATTACAACCCGAAAGAAGGGCTCCCCAAATGAATGCTGATTCTGTTCTTGGAAGCCGTTCAATAATATCCGAGGCCTCTTTGAGTCTTCCTGCTCGACCGCAGAGATCTACAAGGCAGGTATAATGGTCTTCTCTCAATTTTACGGAATCCTCTCTACAAAGCTCATTGAAGTACTTTAACCCCTCCTCCACCAAACCTGAGTGGCTGCAGGCAGCAAGCAATCCCACGTAAGTCACATCGTTTGGTTTGAATCCCAATTGTCGCATTTCTTTGAAGAGATTGATTGCATCTCTTCCAAACCCATGGTGAGCATATGCTGCAATCATAACATTCCAAGAGATCAAATCTCTCTGGCCTCTTAAGCCATCATCAAATATTTTCCTTGCAGTTGCTACATCTCCACATTTTGAATACATGTTTATAAGTGCTGATATGACCACTTCATTCTCCTGATATACTGTTTTGTTAATCATTTGGTGAATTTGCATTCCCTCACTAAGACCGGCTAAGTCACTGCAAGCACCCAAAACACTCACAAAAGTCCCTTCGTTTGGTTTCACCCAACCATCCACTTGCATGTCACAGAAATTTCTTAGCGCTTCTTCACTTTTCCCCTCAAGCACGTAGCCATTAATCATTGTTGACCAAGAAACCACATCTCTCTGCCTCATTTTATCAAACAATATTCTAGCTCTGCTAAGTTCCCCATTTTGAATGAATCCCATGATCATTGTGTTCCACGAAGACACAGTCTTTTCTGGCATCATCTCAAACAGTTCAAACGCTTCATCAAGTCTCGAGTTTTGCGTATACCCAGTAATCATAGCATTCCAGGAAACCACATTCCGCTCAGGAGTCCTGTCGAAAAGTTTTCTTGCCTCGTCAACTTTCCCATATCTCGACAACCCTGCTATCATTGTAGTCCAAGACACCACGCTCTTCTCAGGCATCTTATTAAAAAGCAATCTTGCCTCGTTGATTCGCCCATTCCGAGCCAATCCTGCTATAACTATGTTCCAAGAAACCACATTCCTCTCCCCCATCTTCCAAAACAATTCCAAACCCTTATCAATTCTATCATTTTTCGCATACCCATCAATCAAACTATTCCATGAAACCACATTCTTCTCAGGCATTTCATCGAAAAGCATCTCAGCCTCGAGAATCCGATTCGCCTTGGCGTACGCAGCAAGCATAGCTGTCCAAGTAACAACATCTCTCTTTGCATCAGTCCTGTCAAACAATTCCCTTGCTTTATCAATCTTGCCACATTTTATGTAACCCGCAATCATCGCTGTCCATGACACAACATCTGGTTCAGGCATTTTGTCAAACAGGTTCCTTGCTTCATCAACCTGACCCTCATTGCTTAGCTTGGAAATAATCCTATTTGACCTGAAAACATCTTGGTTACATGTGTAATCTACTCTGCCAAGTAAAGAATAATGCTTTATCGGTTTATAACCTGATTTGTAGAAACTGAAAAAATGTCTGAGCTTTACTGGACCTACAAACACTTTCAACATCTCAAGCCTTGACACATTACATCAATTGGCTAATTCAAAATATAAACTAGCTTTAGAGATCTCGAATTCAAAGTCCTACATATAAAAGTAGACCTTTTTGGTTGTTAGATAGCAACATGCCTCGAAAATTTTCCAAGGCCCACTCAAATTTAATCGAAGCAAGGACGCATTTGGAACTTTTGTTTGTTAGAGAGCACTTTGCCTTGGAAATTTAAAAATTTAATTAGCTAAAATTATAGAACCGAAAAGACCGAAGGTTGTTATTTTTATTTGTGTTGGTTTGATTTGATTTTAGAACGTTAAAAACTGATGAAAAGTTGATTTGGGACTCATGAACACCCCTACGGCTACTAGCTTGGTAACTATATGTTGTTCATTGCACAACAATTCATTTTTTGGCTTTTTTTTTCTTATGGTTTCAACTTACCATAGGCTTAATTATGTCGAACTATATATTTCTTGAATGATACATTAAATTAAAACTATGTCTATCAGACGCAGCATCATTCATGGTACTCTGCTCTACTTATTTGAGACTTTTCGGATCCTCAACACGCATGCATTAAGAGTCGTATTTTGAGAGTCCAAACACCATAGCTCTACTCTATTAATATCTACGAGGTCAAGTCTCTTTCCAAATTTTGGCACGTCTATCTTTAAACATATCGCAACAACCTATCTCGTCTCAATGAATCAACCAATGCAAGGAATACAAATATCTCCTTTAAGCTTCAACCAAACAACAAGATATATAATAGTGAAACACTACAATCCTCCATAATACATCATAGCAAAGGTCACCAGTTGTTTTTTGATCTCCTTTTTACACTAGACTAGACTAGACTTGGATAATCCACTTCCAAAACTAATTGACAAGAGTTTGTTAACACAAAGATAAAGCAGCTTGAACCCGAGGCAGCAAAACAATGCACAGACATCATCACATCCACTATATGCCCAAAGCTCCCTTCTCCTACACAAGAGAGCACAAGAGAGTTGGTATGAAAACTAAAAATCATCAATTAAAGAAAGACTGAATTACTAGATAAACTTGACAAAGCAAAAATGAGCATTCATAATGGGATAGAGATTAGTTGAGGGGCTTCTCCAATCCATTCTTGCAAATCTTCAAGGAAAATCAAAAAGAGATGTATAGCAGGTTTCATTACCCTTGGCCTAATGATTTCGCACTCCAGAGATCCATCTACATCTTTCAACACTTCAGCTTGAAAATATTCCTTCTCGCCATTCGTAACCGTAAAGGTAATATAGAAATGGAAGTATTCGGTGCAAAATCTGTTAACCTTGAGAATCTCATTGACCTTATATTTAGTACCCTAAAATGAATACATAGAGAGGAACCCACTCAGCTTTCTAGAGAAGGAAAAGAAAAAAAGAAAAAGAGCAAGTAGAAAAGACGACAATGTGAGTAGAGTACACATACATTATCCTCATTGTAGAGCTCAAGTGCCTGTTCAGCAAAATCCTTTGTTTCTTCGGAGGGTGTCATGGGTTATATGGTAGCCAGTGGACCACAACCAGGAAAGTCTGTAATGTCAAATCCCTATCATCAAAGTAAAAGTCAGCCAACTCTAGAAACCAATATATTCTTTGCTTTGAAAAAAATGCACAAGGTTAAGTGTATAAAATGGTAAGCCTACTTTTGAGAGAAGATAAAAGAGTGAGTGTGTTTGTTTCGAAGAAAAACTAGGCTGCACAATGAAAAAGCAGTACTGTAATATATAGTCCAATAAATTGACTTGTGAATATCACATTCCCAGTTCTCAATAGTATCTATCTTGTAACAATATATATATATATAAAACTTATACTCGCAAACAGCAGAGCAGCTTATGTATAACCAGTAGAAAATAGTGGATGACTAAAGCAACGGAATGGAATCAACTAATCCTAAGTGGCTCGGACTCTTCAAAAATGTCTATGGTGCGTGTCGTATCCTCCAAAAATAGTGTATTTTTGAAGGATCCGACACGGGTGCGGAAATTTTTGAAGAGTTCGAGCAACTTAGAACTAAACCAACAGCATATTTCTACACTCCTCCCAGTTATCAAGGTGTAGGTCACAATTCATCCTGTGAGATGTTTATAGTAACTATCTAGTAACAATATATGTGTATACTGCTGCTAAAAGAATAACTTATACTCTAATAAATAACTATGAAAATGGAGTAAACAGCAGGTTTTATATGCAGGGAGGGGGAGGGGCGCACAAGTAAGGTCTGGGGAGGGTAAAGTGTATGCAGAGCTTACTTCTACTAACTATCGGCTCATATGTGTATGATAAATATAATATAAACGCTACTTACATCACTTTCCTTGATCTATCAGAGATAGTTGTGCCAGATATCTTCATCCGAAACGTGCTCACCAGGAAAAATAGGGGTATACATTTCTTTTACCCCATCATAGACGTTGTTATGGTCATATGTTGTAATGCCTTCACTGGGCAGCTTCAACACCGCATCCCACAAAGTTTCCAATTCACCGAATTTGCTCGATCCTCGATCATCCGAATCCGAATCCGAATCCGATTCCTCCTCATTAACCTTTTGTTTCTTCAACGACGGCTCCGACTCCGGTGAAGGTGACGGTGGTTCCCGTGACGGCGGATGTGGTGGCGTTGGCGTTGACAACATGACAGCGAATTGATTGACAAAGCAAACCCTAGGATGGATGGAGCTAAGAATTGGGAATCAGAAACAACAAGTTGATTATGTATGGCCCCATTAAATAGAGCCCCAAATTTTACTTTTAGCCCCCCAAAACTTACTATATTTGGTTTCTCCTACATACTTGATAATTTTACATTTAGCCCCCCAAAACTTACTTTATTTTGGTTTCTCCTACATACTCTTTGTTTTGACAGGATGATTGTATGTAGGAGTGGGCGTTCAGTATTCGATTTGCTATTCTTAAAGTTTGGATTCGGTAATTTGGTAATCGGTATTAGAACATAGATACCACATACCATACTTATAAACATCGATTCGATAATCGGTAAATTAAACTTCGGTTCGGTACGGTATTTAGTTTTACCATATTAAAGTTGAAGAACTGCAAATGTACGTTTAAACTTCAAAGAGTATATTTAATAGAAACCTTATTTGGTATTCTTTTTATTTTTTTACGAATATATTATCAAGTTTCAAGAGATTTTTTGGAATAACTAATACTATTGTCTATTGGGTTGGTTAGATAGACCTAATTCCATCGATGAATCCTTCGAGAACGAATTTAGAGAGACTAATCTAATCTTATTCAAATGGGAATTAGGGCGAAGCCTGGGGCGGTCTCTGCCTTCTTAACAAGTGGCACTCCAACTTGAAGTCTGATTTGAAAACCTCTCTCTACCTTCACTAGAGAGAAGAATCATCTACAAAGCAAATCATTTTATCTGTATTCAGACCAAAAGTTGACATAGATGTTATGGGTAGAATTCTTTTTTTTTTTTTTTTCAAATTCTGTTCACATCTTAGATCTTATACATTGACTCATCTCCATAAGGGATCCGAATGAAATCAAAGTTGTTCGATTTTGAACTAGAGGCGTTAAAAAAAAAATGAATCGACATCGACTATAACCCCTAGCCTTCCAAGAAAACGGGGTCTCGAAAAATAAGTAATTTCTACTGGGCTTTTATCCGTTTTCTTTACTTTTCGTCAAGAGTGGGGTTTTGGTATACATAATTAAATTCACCAAGTCTCTTAATTCTTAATCAATGAGTTAGGCTAAAATAGCAAAAAAAAGAAGCAAAAATCGAACTTAATCTGGACTTGTTTGACTTTGTGCCTAGACAACTCGCATTTCGGAAAAATTACATTTTGGAAAAATAAAAATTGATAAGCTTAACACAAAAGCAGAAAAAAAAATAATCGTAACTTGGTCCCGAGCATCTACCATTAAACCCGACATAAAGGCAATCAAGAAAGCTGCATAAGTGAATATATAACCTACAGAAAAGTGAGCTAATCCAACCAATCTTGCTTGTACAATGGAAAGATCCATCTATATTGAATTGCGGATTCCAAAATGATAAAATCATTTTTGATTGAATAAAAAAAGGTCGATTATTTATTCGGGTCAAAATCATTTAGAATTTCATCTCTAATGACACTTTAAATCTCTTATGGGTTCCAAGGTATTCCTTTAATTTAATTATTAAGAGTTAAGGGATTTATCATTCAAAGGGAAGTAGACTACTCAAGAATTTTCTATTTTATTTGTTGGAATTGAATTTAATATATATATATATATATATATATATTAAATTCAATTCAATATTTGATAAATACCGAATACCAAATGATATTAATATCTTGAACCAAACCCAATTCCGAATATCGAAATGTTAAAATTTCACTTTCAAATACCATACCAAATTACCGAATACCAATTATCAAATTTTTTAAATCGATTCGATAATTTGATTTTCGATATTTTATATCCAGCCCTAATTGTATCTATCTAAAAATTATATATGTGGCTATTGGCAAAGTTTTGCACAAATTCAATGAATATCCACGCTGGTATCAATGGCCTTGAAGTTGGCCACAAATTATATTCTGGGAAAAGAAGTACTTTAACATGACTCGAAATATAAGTTGTATTCACACACTATAATAAAGAGCGAAAACCTTGTAAAATTATAAATTAGAACCCATACCCAACCTATTAATTTAGAACAAACTAAAAAGAAAATAGTACTAACAATCAAATACAATGTCTGGGAAGTCCTCTGCATTTGTTTATGTATTGATCAGTGAGCCCTTTACATTAAAAAGTGAATGGGAGAAGCAAATGCAGCTCCATCATGCTTTTATTTAATTGAGTAATCAAGGTTGAAGCCATAAAAGTAATCCATTAGAAAGAAGTTGTAGAACTAGTAAGAGGCGAGGCGACAATGCTAGAGCTATACTCAAATCACAGCATAAAAAGTTAGCTAGTTATCTCACAACAAAAAAAGGGCATGCCTTTCTTATAGAGATAACTAATAGCACAGCAGGGGGAAATAAGGCCAGCACATGAAAAATAAAGAAATTTACTATCTTAAAAACATGGAGTAAACGCAACCTGAAATGCTCACTGATCCAAAAAATGAGGAATGGTCAAGGATGGACCAATTTCAGTATAAAAAACCTACAAGTATACCCGGGTACGGTACTGCAGCCAATGTTGGCCTAAGCCTTGAATCCAGTTGATGCTCCGATTCTGATAGGCAAGTATCTTGGCTTAATCTGTGCTCACTTGCCTCATCCACCCTGATGCCATCTGAGAACAAAAATGATTTTACCACAAAAAAAAAAAAAAAAAAAAAACCATTGTAGGATAGCGACAATATGACATATCAATCCATACCTCTCAAACTAGATGATTCACCAGCACAAGACTCAGATGAACTTATAGGTTCTCCAACAGACAACGATATGGTAATTGAAGAATCTCGACATTCAGTGGACGCTGCAGAAAAAGTGTCACCGGATATTCCCCATCATTTGATTGACGGCGACCTTTGCACCAATCAATAACAGATAAAGGACCTTCCATAGTACCGAAAGCAGATATCAGAGCTGCTTTTATATCATTCTGCAGCAGAGTGAGGGTAAATGATGCCTGAACCTGAAGGAAGAGGCTTCCATGTTACGTATGGTTGTGAAAGGAGATGGAAAACCAAATATATGTAATGTGCAAAACTTGGCAACGTGTAAAATACATATTCTGACCATTCCAAACTAACAATTTGTCTCAGGTGTTTTTAACCATGGAAGCTACAATAAGAGAAGTCACGTGCTAATCAATGTGAAGAAAAAAAATCACACTTGGAAAGAACTGTCCTTCAACTCAGATACTAGCAAATGTGACGCCTAAATTTAACAAAAAGGAGAGCTATACATTGGGGAGATAGCACTATTAAAGAAAATAACAAATTTCTATACTTTATGTCATTGATAAAAAGCAATCAGCTTCATGAAGAGGAAAGCACTGAAGTAACAATACACAGATAACAGACTGCAATTCATTCATCTCCATGCAGCTACACTCAAGGAAATTTATGAAAATCCCATTTAACAGTTCTTTTCCACAAGATTATCTGAGAGCACATCCCAATCTATCAACAGTATCACAATGATGAGTAGGTTATCAGTGGAATTGTTGCATTCTTATGAAACTTCAAACCACAAGCATAAACAAGCCACTGTAGCCTAGGGTAGTAGACAAAGCAAGCCAGCTAAGAATAATGCTTCTACTAAAAAACAAAAGCTCACATCAGCTGAAAGTGGATCAATAAGCTCCACACCAGCAATATCCAGCGAATGACAGGAAGCCAATACTCCCCCACAACCTGCATGAACCATGGATGATCTACATGGAAAACCACGCGTCCACTGCTCCTGCAGTGAGAGCCAACCAAAAGAACCATCATTGCTATCGGCATCTAGGGCAACATCAACAAGAGATGTGGCTTGCTGCACAAGTAAAGCCATCCCATCTAGGAGTTCCTGAAGTGGTTGCCTTAGCCCATAAACTAGCATGCTATCCTCAATGAAAGAATTATGCTGGACAGAGTGGCAAGATTCTAAACCAGCTGTTGGTTGCTTCATTCCCTTAGAAACTCCAACAGAGCGCTACACACCAACTGGTGCATTAAGGGTCCCATCCAGTAATCCTCCATCAATATCACCCGCTATCCTAACTGGTATTATTTCTTTCTTCTTCATCTCAGATTTGCTTGACAAATTGTCGCCAGAGACCACTGCTTCACCTTGTGAATGGTTTCTACTGGAACTCCTGGAAAACCTGCTCATGCCTACAGAAAGGCAGCCACTTGAAGATAATAGTGTATGCCATATCTTACACATAAATGTCTGGCACATAAGGCATTCAACTTCTGTTGCTAGCACAGTTTTGATCGATTGACCAGAGCTGTCTGTTTTTAGTAGCCTTCATTGGCTTTATCGGTTTTATTGTGGATACCTTTAACAGAATTTGTTGAATTGAAAGCAGAAAACGGAGATAGTGCTACTTGAGTCTCACGTGTGGCGCAACTACGTACATAACCAGACAACTTATCATTGTTTTTCTCTTTCCCACTTTCAATGTGAGTGTAATGTTTCTTTGATTGAAGAATGGAGCCTGTATCATGCCTTAAGGTACCTGCTTTGAGGTTTACAGTCACCCCGGACTTCTCCTCACATGCATCAAAGCAAGGCTACAAAGGTGGGGTCGCTGGGTAAACATAGTTATTTGAGCTTGAATTCACAGTCGCCACTTCCCGGGACTTCGTAACATAGGGATTCCTGAAAATCAAATGGGAGTTCTCCTGTAGGGGTTTCAACTGCTCCATACTTTGGAGCGAAGGACATGAGAGCTTCAGCTTTAATTAAGTGATCAAATTCACCAGCAATAGATGCAGAAGTACTGTTTACTTGATTATCAACTGCAGCACTTTTAATAACCTCCTGATGCTTGCTCAGTGAATCATCCAGAATTGATGGAGGTGGCGGTTGATTAAAGCTCTCAAAGGACGAAAAACCTACTGGCAAAAGAAGCTGATCTTGCACGTCCATCATCGAAGGACAGGGGCTGCTACCAACATCCACACTATCTGAGGCAGGAAACATAAGAGTCTGAGACTCATGCAGTTCCTGGAGGCTTCAAAAATAAAAGGAGAAATCAGCTCATTTCCTGATGAGGAAAGCACATAAAGAACAATATCGACTACTACAACAAGGTAACTCGTATTCATCTCGCAAGATGTAGGCATTTATTAGTGTTCCATAACATCCACTAAACAGTCCATTCATCTCTTATATGCATTCAGTTAATAACTTATACACAGCATTCAAATATTTTGAAGCCGTTCAACTATTTCAAATCTGTATTCAAGTCATATGTAGAATTGATATCTCCCATGGGCATGATTATACACACTGTACGATGAAAACCAAAAAAAAAAAAAAGAAACTCATATACATAGTACTTCATTTCAGGACCAAAGACAGTAACTGATTGCAAGAAATAAAGTATGTGATTAATCTTTTGGACATTATATCAGAAGGAAAAACAGGAGAAGCAACTCCTAGTCAAAACGAAACTGTGCACCTATGTTAGCCAGATACACTTGATTACAATCATCAGACTCTGGGAGACTGTGTTATGTCAGAGCTCCAAGACGGATGCCCCTTCACCCCACTATTAGAGAAAATGAGAAACCACATTCCTTCAGGATGCAAATCAAACAAATGATCTCTCTAAGCAGGGTAAGTTTAATTGACCTTCCACTAGAATTACAGAAAAGGATTAATAAGACAATCCTCCAGACTAAGGATCCACTGTGTGTAATTCCTACCATTTCATTCACAGTCTTGTAATTAAATATCCACTAAGGAATCAACTAGTTGAGGTTTTGCAATGAAATTATGCAATGAAATTACTGGATCATTCCTACACCTGACAAAAGTGCTTGGGTTTGCACAACAACAACATACCCAGTGTATTCCCACAAAGAGGGGTCTGGGGAGAGTAAGTGCACGCAGTTCATACCACTACCTCATATGAGATAGAGAGGCACAATTTCATAGATTAGCACAACCTTCCATCTGATACATGAAGGCTGACGGATACACCAAAATAAGCCCACCAACCCCATCAATTCATTCCATTAAATCCTGACAATTCTCAGATTTTAAGATCTAACTTGTAAGTTTCAAAGTCGAGGAATAATCAGGGTCTTAAGAAGACTTGTAACATATATGCTGGAGATGATGTGACCACGATTTACCATCCAGGGACAATATAACTACCTCTCCAAATGGCAAAGCATCATTCTCAAAGAAATCACCAAAATCTCCAAACTCTGGGAGAAGTGCCTGAATATCCATCCCTACATCTCTATAGTCATCATCCCAACCCCACTGAAGCCCAGTCTGATCATTTCCTCCAGTTATTGCCGAACTATTAACTTCCCTTGAGGCATAATCACTTGTTAACGGATTTACCACTGCTCCTCCCTGACTAAATGACTCAGAAATCCCAGTCCGTGACCTCTTAAAGCCCTGCAAAGAAACTTGAAGTGTTAAATTCGCCATTTCCTTTAAAACAAAAACATACACCATAAGTATCGAATGGAGAAGAGCAAAAGAATACCCAGCACATGATATCGTTATGGATAACTAGAATTGTGCACATTTTTAGTAACAAGCAAGAAGAGAAGCACTAAGGTTAATGCATGCAAGAAAAGAAGCACTAAGGTTACATTTGGTTGCCAAAAATCGAAAAGGAAAGTGCGGAATGTAGACTTCTTCACATAGTTTTGTGCGTTTAGTAAGCAGGAAACTAGTGCAAAAAGCAAGGCAAAACTTTCCTGCGAGAGACTTCGCTTTAACCTGCAAGTAGGAAACTTAAAGGAAAATGGTTTCCTCTATTAAACTTACCTTGTCCTTTCAAAATATTCATGCAAAAAATTACAAGAACTCTATGGGTTCTTGTTTGTTTGGGGTTCTACCTCTGCCCATTTGATTTGCTGGATTCAAAATCTGTTTTTTGTATTTAATTTATGGATCTTTTAACACATATATAGTGTCCAAGCCAAAGTTCTTGGGGTCGGGTACATGAATTTCATTTAAGCTCAGTTCATATCATCAACATACTAAATAAAATAAAAGTGAAAAATAACAGGAAGCTAACAAAAAGTACTTAATTCACTTGCTACAATTAGCTAGAGATCTAGGTCCCACTTTACACACCATCCTCTAAGAAAGCATAGCCTATATGATGGACTCTTAAATGATAGACAAGACTTCATAAAAATGGTTACCTTTCTCCAAAAAATATGATAGACAAGACTTGATATTTATATACATGTACCTCTTTGGAAAAAAAATAAATGAGATAGCAAGTCATAATAAGAATAGTCTTCAGATCACTAGTCATAGAAAGTAAGAGAAGTTAAGGTTGAATCAAGGACTACACATTCAAATATAAGATAGAGCATACAAACCATACAAATACAAATTCTAAAGAGATCTCAATTTATACGAGAAGCACACCGTTTTAAGATTGTCATTTTGAGACCGATCCAAAGAAGATAATCCAGATTGTCTACACATCAAAGAATAAGCATCTGCTTCAAAATCACCAGTTCCTGAAGTCTTCTAATCGCTATCACTAGAAGATGTACTTGTACTGCTAAGACTGCTGCAGTTGCTGTTACTGCTACTGTTATAACGCCGATTGGCATGGTTGCTCAGAGGTAGAATTCTGGTGTAATTGAACTCCTCTTGTATTGAGGAACTTGCCTCCACTAGAAATTGTGATTCATGATGTCATTTTATGTGGTTTCACTTTGTTAGTCAGGGTTCAACAGTGTTCTATTTCAGTAATTACCTTTTTCATTGAAAACCTTACCTGTCCTTAGTGTATATTCGATCTTATCAATCAGCTTTTTGGTGTTATGGAATGAGATGAATCTGTAATTATATTTTGGGGAAAAGGAGCACTTTAACATCACTTGAAATACAAGTTCCTGTATTTAGTAATTATGTGCTGAATTCTCCAAAAATTTTATGGAGTGCATACCTTGATAGACTTTCTAACATCACTCCAGGAAGTTGGGAGGATGTTGACTAAGCTACACCTCATTAGTACTAATCCTTGCATCACCATATTCTCTATGAGATTACATTTACTTTAAAAAGTGAGTAGCATGCTACCTGCATGTCCTTAAACCTTTGCATCCTCTGATCCTCACATTGTTTATGGCTTTTGTAAGCCTCTCAATAAAGAAGTATCTGCAGAGAACTGACAATCAAAATAGTAGCGGCAGAGAATTAGCGCGCACACACACACATATAGAGAGAGAGGGAGAGAGAGTCAATTGCTTGAAACATTAATACAAAAAGATAAATATAAACCTTCGATCTATGGTTATGAAGACTCAGGTAGGAACGAATAGCACATGTAATGGGTTGCATCCGAATAAGATCTTGTATTTGTTCCATACTTTTCTTTTTGAGGCTTACGTTGTTGAATCTATCGATCCTAACAATTTTCTGCATCAAAACATTATTACTAATAAATTAGAAAGAAAAAAAGAGACAATTGAACACAGTGATGATAGACATTAAAGATTATCCTGGTGCGCATCTAGGGGTTACCGTATTCCCTAGGCCAAACTTCTTGGAATAACCTGATGATGTTGAAATGATGAAGGATTATGTTGCACGGGCACTTAAGCTGTACAATCAGAAATTTGTATGCTCGTCACACTTCCTATTGTCTTTCTACTTGTTCCTTTTGCTTGTTTTCTCTAGAACGCTGACAAAGCTCCCTTGTATTCTTTGTAGGACACTAAATATGAGGTCAATGACATTCTCAAGGTTAATGAAGATGACTGCGGCATATACGATGTTTACTATCTTACCTTTACGGTTACAAATGGCGAGAAGGAATATTTTCAAGCTGAGGTGGTGGAACGTTTTGGTAGATTTTTGCGTGTCTCCGTCGTTAGGTCAAGGCTAATGAAATCTGCTATGCATGTCTTTTGGGATTTTTGACCGAAATAAGCTATTTTTTTAAATTAATTTATTAAAATAATATATTTTTTCAAAATTTTACAAAATTAGTAAACGTATTATCTTATTATTTTATTAAAAAATATAAAAGTAAAAATTGACTTTGTTTGATATTTAACGAACGATAAAACGTTACTTATAATAACGTATTATAAGTAATTCGTTACTATTAATAACGTTTTACAACCAAATAAAACTATCATGCCTAATACTTTGGCAACCAGTGCCCTAATTGAAAAGAAAATTCTCTCTCTCTTTCACTTGGTAGCCCGTGTCCTAATTCCGAAAAGAAAAAAAATTTGTTGTCGTCATTTTTGACGCCTCTGGCTACTCCATCTCGTCTCTTTCAACGCCTCTGGCTACTCCATGCATCTGAGTAATTGTTCGTTCGGCTGTGTTTCAGATTGCAAAATCCTAGGCTCAACGTCATAGGAAGGTGTTTTTGGTACGAATTTATTCTATTTTTCTAGACTCAACTTGACTCTCTATTTTAAACTTTTGTATTTCTCAAATTTTAGTCAACTATGTTCTAAATTATGATTTCTGTGACATTTTTTTCCCATTAAACTACTAAGTTCACATGTGGTGAGGAATTGGAACCCACTCATCTATATTCAAGAGAATCATGGATGTTAGACTTTGCGGGCGCTATTAAACTAATTATTCTCAGGCTAAGAGGACTTGAAGTTTAATATAGCATGAATTTGAGTCCTAGGGAAACTGTAGATGGTGGTACACGAAGTCCAAGGTGAACTTCTAGGCTTTTTATACAGATCTCAGTACTGGATCATTTGACAGATATAGTAGGTGCTATGGTTATCTGCGGAGCTTAACATTATGTTGTAAGATAATCGAGAGAGTTGACAGGTATAGTAGGTGCTATGTGCTATGAAATTTGTTGGGTAGTTGGTGGCTTCTAAAAAAGTATAAACAAAGCAGGATTGAAAAGTAAATAACGACAATATATCCTTGTAATTCTGCGGTGGGGTCTAGGTAAGATAGAATGTACGCAGACCTTATTTCTACCTTTGTGAAGTAAAGGAATTATTTTCGATAGACCTCAATTCTAAGAAAGTGTAAATAAAGCGGGATTGAAAAGTAAATGACGACAACAAAATGACTAGATAAAAAAACAAATGAAGCAATATGTAGTAGCAAAAATGAAGAATAAGAAATAGTTTGGCGTTGTTCAATTCTTAGTGGATATTCAGATATCACCAATAGCCAGTAATAAAGTTAATCATAGTTCACTATTTTAGTTTTTGCAATGGTTTGTCGATTGCATAGGTTTGGTATATAGGGCTATAGCCACATATACTAGCAAGGATTTGTCATTGTTTAGTGCACATAGGGCAGGCCTGAGCCATATTTTATGAAAGTTGATTCAATTGAAGTATTGAACTCCATTAACAAATTTAACTGTAAGAATAGGATAAAATGTACTTGTGTTGCTGAATGATCTTGAATTGAAAAGCTTGTAGTATAAGTTGCAAGTTTAAATTATAGGTATGACATTTGAATTTTTTCTTTTCTAATACCCTTATAAGATAGACTAGATAGTAACATTAAGATAAGGCAGTAATGCTAGTACATCTTGTACAGTAAGTGACGCATCATCAATTAATCTTTTTAGTGTTCAGACCAAAGATATATAGGAATATTTTATTGATGAATAAATGCTCTGTCCTAAACTAGAGAATCTTCATTAGCCACAAAATGCTTTCATAACTTTACAAAGAAAGTCCTGCCAAAAGTAGTATCATATCTTCCTATCTTTCATGAGTACTCCTCTTTCCCTTCCACTGTTTCCTTTTGGCCCTTTATGCTCTTCTTTGTCATAAATCTACCTAAACACTGGAAACAGCAAAATACCAAGATGAGGCACCACTATCCTTTTAGTATTAAATATCTTTTACCCAAATTTATATGAGAAGAAAGAATAGATGATGAACAAGTTGCCTTGAGCTTTGAGATATCTGGCAGGTATGAGGGAAATGAAGAGGGTCTATGGCTGCATTGTGTAAAATATTCAGGATCTGCGTACTCTCTACCTTTCTAGACCTCACTTGTGGAATTTCATCGGGAATGTTGTTATTGTTGTTGTTGATCTTGTTCCCTTTTCTTTGTGTGATCATTAATTTGATCCAAGATGGGCGATGGATTATGCTTAAGTTGTTCACAATGACTTCAACGTTTAGGTTCTTTTCCAATAGCTACAAGTAGATGGCAGTGATTTTAGTGTCAGATTTTGTGTCCTAAGTTGAACCTGCGAAGTGTATTACTATTATCTAGGAGAGTACATTCTTATTTGCATAACTGATAAATATATTTCTTTATGTACATTAGCAAATTTGAACTAATATTGATTGGCTGGGGTTATTGATAAATATATGGCTTTATGTACCTTAGAACTAATTTGATATAAATTTTTAGTTAGGGAAAACAAGTGGATGGGAAGGATTAGTCTTCGATCTTTTTTTTTTTTTAATTCTCAAATTTCAATCCTAGAGAGTATGTGAGAACTTCAGTACATTCGTGTTGCACTGCCTGGAGTAAGGCACAAGAGTGAGTACTTTTAAATGAATTTCTCTGCTGTCTATTTTGTGGTGTTGTTGTTACTATGTCTATTTTCTAAAGTGGGTATTTTGCCAGGACCAGTTGATCCTAGATTATATTTCCCACAGTTTAGGGCAGATGGCATTCTGAAAGTCATAGTCTTGAAATACCCAATACCTCTGGTTTCAGCTGAAGGCTTGCCTGAGCACTGGTTCAATGGCTCTTTCCCAGTTTCTTGAATTGTAGCTGGTCCGCATTCCCCTAAGAAACAAGAAGCTTATTTATTTTGTAGCTTATGTCATGAATATAGCATAGCGTTAGAAACAACTTCCCAACTTCTAGAGGGCCATAACTGTAAACAATGAATTTTGTATCACATGTTTCATTGGAAATTTTGTCAATGCTTGCTTGATTTTCAATTGTGTGTGTACTTTTATGGGAAAAAAACTTGGTATCGACATCTTTTCCAATCTTTATCATGGTCTATGTTTTCCTATGTCTATTATCATTTATCAGCTTAATGTGAGTCCATTATTTACCGGATCAATACTGGGAAAACCATGAAAAAAGTAACTGGGCAAAATTTTTAAGAATTCAACTACATGATATCAATCTAAAGCTGTTGATATCTCGAGTGAGCTCTAGTCTATAAATTTATTTCAACAAAGTTTTGTATGCAAATTTTGCCCTCCCGGGACTTTTGTAAGATGAAACATCATACTCTCAGATGACATTTGAAAGATAGAAAAGAGTTGCAAGCTATATTGAAAATCACTTCACATAAAACACCAACAACTCTTATGTCTTTAAGTATTAATGCTACAAATGCTAGCTGAAATGTTGGTATAAGATTTCTACTCAATTCATTCTTGAAACAATTATTAGACTTAGAAATAATCCACAAAACAGAATTCATTAGACTTTAAACGGGTTAGGAATTTTAAGAGTATCCACTTAAGTTTGATTACGAGTTGGACATTGGTGCCTTTTTGAACTTCCATAGTTCTTCTCCCACTTTACTTTGAATGTGCTTGTCCATAGTTCCTTTTGCTCTACAAGTTGGTGCGATGTTTGAGATCTACGGGTACACCGTTCAACTGTTTGCTCCAATGAAAGTGTCACCATGGCTAGCCTCGAGCTTTCTTTAGAAGGCCGCTGAAAGATTTGTTGTCAACACTCCCCAACTTTTGCAGAAACGTTACTCACAGCAACGTTTTTATCTGAAAATGTGACTGATGATTACGATTTTAAGGCGAAACTTCGGTCAAAAAAATTGATGGGAGTTGATTTGATAGAATTGTTATTCGGAGTAACGTTTTACAGCTAAAACGTTATTGTTAATAACGTATTTAATGTCAGATTTATACAAAAAAATTTATGTGGCAGAGCTACAGAGAAACGTTACTGATGGTAACATCTTATGTCTAAAACGTTACTGACAGTAACGTTTTATGTGAAAACGTTACTGTGAGTAACGTTTTCTATTCTAACGTCTAACAACAATTCCGTTTGAGCCGTTAAGTTTTCTTAAAACATAAAACGTTATTGGGAACCACGTTTATATTACTTTTGTAAAAATTTTAAAAAACATATTATTTTGGTGAATTGATTAAAAAAATAGCTTATTTCCGTCAAGGATTTCTGTCTTTTGTCATCTAGTAATTCGTTCTACGTTTGGTTTATTTCTAATTCTTATACTAACTCTCTCTCTCTTGTGGTTTTATGTAGGCGAATGGAGCTTCTGACATATAGTGGATGTGAAGTCTGCATCATTTTGCCTCGGGTTCAAGCTTTAGTTTTGCGTTTACAACTCTTGTCAATGTTGGAGACTGTTTCTATAGATATGCTATAAACTGCTATAAATATAGATTTTCTACCTTATATATATAATGTAATTTTTTTACCGAATCTCATGGCAACCACGTAGGTCCGCCCCTGCATTAATTTAATAATGTTTTAATAACGTTAATTTAATAACATTGTAATAACGTTAATTTAATATACTACTACTACTATCCTTAATAACGTTAATTTAATAACGTTTTATTAAAACTATAATTTTTTTATTATTAGTATAGTTTCATCTATAATTTAATAGTTAAATAAATTATATTTAGATATATTATATAACTTAAATTCGCCCTCTGCTCTATAATATATATACATACCCACGCGATTTTTTCGTATGAGGGTAACCCACCTAATTAATAAATCTTCAATATTGCTTATTTTCCGCAATGACAAAAGAAATTAGATGTCATTTTCATCTTTGAGCCAAAAATAATAGTGAAAAGTCATTTAAATGTCATATTTGTGTAGTTTTGAATAGTTAAAGGTCATATTTGTGCACTATCAAAGTTTAACGTCATATTTATGTATTATGCCCTTAGATTTTAAGCTGGACTCGTCCAGTTTTGTGTGTTGAACACGTGTTTTGCCACGTAGGATTGGAGGTCATATTTATGTACTGTCAAAGTTTAAGGTCAATGTTATAATTTGGTGTCAAGTTTAGGGTCATTATGTATTAACTCTATTATTATTGACCAGAAACTTATACATAGTCCCTGAATTATTATTACTCAAGTCTCAAGAATATAGCTAAAAACAAGAGAGAAACTACGAGATAAATATTTAAAATTTTCAAATTAACAAGTAATTTAAGATAAATATTTTTAAAAACTAGGAGAAATACTTTGAGACGTGACAGTAACTGCTCTATAAAAATAATCAAATGGATGTTTTTGCAGTGCTAGTTCGAGTTCACTTTTATGTCTTGCTCTATTCATGATACAATAATATTTTTGAACTTTTGTCACATGTGCCTTTTAGACCTATAAATGATATAATTAAATACAGAAACCTAAAAGACAGCATGCATGCATAAAGGATATGCACCTTTATCACACAATGGGAGACAGACAAAAATGGTCAAATGTGTCTTATATCTGACTCTATCATATCATACACTAAAATAAGGAGCAAGTTGTCAATGGGAGAATTACTCCCTCCGTTATACTAAAAATATTCAATAATACTTATTTAATTTATAAAATTAATGAATAATTTATTTATTTTTTCTTTAAAATTAAATGCGATTGAATATTCAAGGTATTTTTCAAAACATTAAAATTATCGCAAGCACATGTAAGCAGATAAGGAGCACTCAAGAGTATCTTTTCCCGTCTACTAGGTGATTCCTTCTTATCTGCTTACATACGTGCTTGAGACAGCTCGGTGCACAAAGCATCTCGCGTTCACGCAGGATTCAGAGAAAGGCCATATCCCACAAGGTGTGATGATGTAAGATAGTCTATCCTAATGCAAAACATTAGTGACTGCTTCCACAGCTCGAACCAACTTTACAGTTGCTTCAAGGCTCCTATGCTTATCCAACACGAATCAAAATTAATCGAGCCAATGAATTTTGGATACCAGATAGTTAAATCGAGCGAAACATAGAGGCACTTCAACAACTATATAAGGGAGAGCATGTTGCCTTACAAAAAGAAAACAAGGATTAAGCTTAAGTTGCAGCTCTTACAAAAAAGAAAAAAATGTGATGAGATGCAATGGATTTTCATCAACCATTGATCTTTATGTGATTTGCATAGGTTTCTAAAACAAAATCAAACTACAACGGACCGAAGCTCATTCTGCAACAGCACCTGCGCCGCTACTTCTGGGTTTGCCCTTGCGGTTCCATATCGGAGTAGTCTCAATGAGCTTATGAGGGACAAGACGTCTTTCGCGTTTGCTTAGCTTTTTGAAGTTGCTTACTCTCAACTTAGCTATCTCGGCCTCCTCCTCGGGTGTTATCTCTCTAAGTACCACTGTCAGTCTACATTCCGGTCTCACCATCATCCCACACTTTCCTTTAGCATGGTAGGACAATCTTTTCTTGAAAAGTCCCTTCCCAAGAAATGCCTCAGCTGCACCAAAACATGATAAGGATGAAGTACTCTAAAAGGGCAACCGGTGCACTAAAGCTCCCGCTATGCGCAGCGTCCGAGGAAGGGCCCCACCACAAGGGTGTAGTGTACGCAGCCTTACCTTGCATTTCTGCCAGAGGCTGTTTCCAAGGCTTCTCACATGGCAGCAACTTTATAAGTTACTCCAAGGCTCCCCTTCAATAAGGATGAAGTACTCTGAAGGATAGAAATGAGATGGAAAACATGTTATTTGTCTGTTGTTTTACCAACAAGAAGTCGGTCCGGATCAAATCCATGGTTATGCACTGCATTCGCCCGAGCTGAGTGTATAACCTACACGACAAATGTTTCCGTTATGTCCCACTTGAACTATGCGTAAATAACTTCTTCATATTTCAGTGTACATGATAAACAATAGTACTACAACTTGCAGTTTCCTGTTTTGACGGAATCGTGGGCAACATATTTGTCGTAGAAGCAGCTACTTCTAATATAATATCTTCAGTGGCCTTACCTGATAGACAGTTTTGGCAGCTCGCTTTACCTTCACTTGCAATTGTAACAATGCATCTTCAACACGCATACCACGAACTAATGCAGCAACCAAGTTCACCTTCTTCGGGCTCTGAAAAGGACAACACGTTAAAATATAAAAGAACAGCAGGTCCAGGATTATCAGCAGTTGCTGCTGAATGGGGTAACATCAATAAAGATTTTTAGTGATCCCAATCCAACAAACAGCAGAGCTTTATAACTACCACATGCACTTCCAAATTTGAAAAATTTATCAGAAAATAAGGCAAGATTACAGACCACGTAAAACTGAGATGTCATGACCCGTGAAAATGCAAACATACAAGGTGAAAAATAGGCAAGAGATAGAATGTAGAAAGCACCACAAACTGCTTCAAATGTTAAATCAATCGAACTCCACCAAAAGCATAGCTGGCTCCAAGCTCAAATAAAGGAGAATTTTAGTAAGTTAATAATCGTCCAAGTAGTTCGTCTTTAGTTTAACTATGATCAATTCTTTGAGAATAGATGATTCATATAGACAACAACAACTATTTTGAGATTGAAACGTAGTTCATCTATAGTTTAACTATGATCAATTCTTTGAGAAAAGATGATTCATATAGAAAACAACAACTATTTTAAGATTGAGACGTAGTTGATTGATATAAAATTTGAAATTAGTCCTTTTTGACGAGATAGAGATTTGCTGATACAAAGGTTTACAATAGATTGAGAAGAAAAATTGAGAGCAGATAATAAAGAGAGATTTCAGGAGAAAAAAATGTTTCAGCCCCTGAGGGGATGGCGGCCTAGTGGCCAAAGAGTTGGAGTGATAACCCTTCGAACCAAACTTGGTGACTTCGTCAGACCTGTCTAAAAATTGGTGAACAGAGCTATTCGATAAGTTACGTTGGTGGGAGGTAACAAGTAAAGGTTGGATTAGTTGAGGTGCAAGCAAACTGTCCCCGGCACCAAAGTTAAACAAAAAAGAAAAGCAATCGCCCAATCTTAACTGGGAGAACTATGTCCTGTAAAACCCGAAGGCAGTGGCATCTCGTACCTGTTTTATACCCTTCAAAACTGCTTGAACTTTTGAAGGTTTAGAAATTGCTTTCTCTGCTTCTGTACTTCCCGTACTTGATGTTAACAGTGGTGTTAATGGAGAAGAAATTGGCGTTGCATCATCTGCAAGTAATGTCCTTGAACTAGACAACCCCTATCAAAAGAAAAATAAGTATTCAGAAACAATGAAACTGTTTGAACCAATTAACTTCTAGTTTTGCAGGTGAGCTATTTGATAACTAAAGAACAAAAGCCCCGACACCACAGCTATGAAAAAAATAAAGAAAAAGAAGCATAAGTGCCTTTTGTAGTTTGCAAGAGTATAAGCCGTGATAAGCAATTGAATAGGAGATTTCAGGCGCAGGAATTAGCACATCTATACTGGAAACGTAGATGTCAAAATAAGAAAGGCGTTTTAAAAACATACTGTGATAATATGTTCTTATAGATATCTTAAACTATCAGGGTGTGTGTGTATTGCTATCTTGATAAGTAGTAGCTACGTGTACATTAAGGTGCTCATATTTAGATTGTTTTGTAAATGGTTCAGTGCAGGAATTAGTTGCTTGTATGGCACATGCTTTACGCCACCCTAGAACTATGAAAATAAGATAAAGTCTCCTACTAAAGAATTTTTTGTTACCATGAAGCTCTACCACATAAAAAGTTTATCCCGCTGATACAAGAAAACACAATCACAGAATGTCATATATGGGCACAATGATCAAGTAAAGGAATTCTTGAGTATTACCAGATGTTGTAGATATTGGTACAATGGTGGAGAGATGCAAGGGGAAAGTGTATTCTGCAGCCTTGGTAAATAAGGTACCTCACCTAGAACGTGCATAATTTTCAGCTATCAAATAAGTGGATGTAGAGACATCATAAATGAAAAGGACTAAAAGCAGATCTTCGGACTCCATAATCTGATTTGCTTTTACTCTATTGACTCGCTGTATGTTGCTCGGACTCTCTAAAAAGGTTTTTGAAGTATCCGAGACACATCCGTCGACATTTTTGAAGAGTCCGAGCAACAACAAGTTTATCATGATCCACATTGAAAACCAAGATTTACCAAGTAGTGGAGTTGCCTTTGAGTGAAACAATGAATTGAAAGGAACAGGTAGGTTGATTTTGTTGATATCTCTTCCCAGCCTGACGAAGTATGCACTGAAGATGCCGTTGCCAGCCCAACATTTCGTCAGCTAAAAGAAATCCCCCTCAACACCAAAAGCGCAGCTAGACAATCTCAACTCGTCTACAAAACAGAGAAGCACAACAATCACTTTACTAAAAATAAATGTTCAATAATACTTATTTAATTTATAAAATTAATGGATAATTTATTTATTTATTTATTTTTTCTTTAAAACTAAATGCAATTGAATATTCAAAGTATTTTTTAAAACATTAAAATTATCCTTATCATTTAATAGTTTTTAATATACATGTCAAGTCGATAGGAGACAACTATTGATGAACGGAGGAAGTATTTTTGAATTGAAATGGTTTAAAAAGATAATTTGTTTATCTTAAACTTCTAAAACAATAATTAATTTGAGATAAATACTTTTAGAAACCGCAACAGATAATTTGAGATGGAGAAAACTGCTCTATAAAAGCAGAGGCAGAGCTAGATTATGACCAGGAGGTTCCTCCAAACTTTCTTTGACGGAAAATTATATTATTTATGCGCAGAGGTAACCCAGGATTTGAAGTCTGTGGGTGCACCAACGTTATCAAACGCACGCATAAGTCCTGAAGCAAGACTCAAAATGTGTTGAGCGCTCGCAATGTGCAGTTCGGGTATTAATTTTTAAGACTTACTTTTTTTTGTCAATGAGGCTTTCTGAAGAGACAAACACTAAATCAATTGACATTTCACTTTATAAAAAATAATCAATTTCTTTGTTCATATATTTTCATTCATGCTTATATTATTAGCCTTGAATTAAACATATATTTACATTTTTTCTCTTTTTATGCCTTTTTTTGTTAAATCTCACACTATATTTATACTTTGTGCTTAAACGCAATGGACTTTGAAGCTTTTTTGCATTTTTTGCTTTTGATAATATTGTGGTGCAAAAATATTATCTTAACGTAAACGTTTGCAAAATTTTCAATATCGATTAAGGGATATTATCATATTCAATTGATTGATAAAATTTTCACTAATATTTTTATTTATCAAAATATTACTGCAATACAATTTGGTAGTACATACAAGGTGTAAGGTATTAGTCTCAGTCTTATGTATACAAAAACAAATACTATTATCAAGCTCTCAAAAGAGATATCATAATGGTCAGAGGGGAAACAAGAAGTGCTCTCAAGCGAGGATAAAAAAAATAAATTATACACTATTTATTATCCAACATATTTTTTAAAATAATAAATTATATCTTTAAAAGATAATACGAAAAAAATTATTTATTATTAATTATTTCTTAATTGTGTCAAGTTGATAGTAGATAAATATTATTGAAAGAATGGAGCACTAATATTATATATCAACTAATAAAGACCATAAGATAAATATTACAATCAATCAGGTCTGCAAGTTTCACATCTAATAAGTAATATTCTATCCGGTAATTTACAATATAGATAGATAAATAGATATTCTAAAATATTCTAAGAAATTTAGTAAAATAATTATATCAATTACTATTATTCTTTAATACGCATGTTAAATCAAAATGTGACAAATAAAAATACCACAAGTAAATATATAATTGGACATGTTTGAGCTACATGTTGATTTTCCTATAAAAAGAATTGAGATACTGGAAATTATAGTCCCGAGAAGCACATATATTGAATGAAAAATGCGACTCCTGAGTGTGACTTGTTTTTTATTTTCATTGCTATGCAGTGTCTCTTTAGCAGTGGTTAGATCGGTTTTGATCTGTTAAGAAGACCCACATTCAGAAAATGAAGGTGTCGGAGATGAGAATGCTTCGGTAGATGTGTGGGTATATTAGGAAAGATAGGATTAGAAATGAGGTTATTCGAGATAAGGTGGAAGTAGCTTCGGTGGAAGCCAAGATGAGGGAAGAGAGGTTGAGATGGTTTGGTCATGTGATGAGGAGGAGCAAGGATGCCCCGGTACGGAGGTGTAAGAGGTTGGCTAGGGATGGTTTCAAGCGAGGTAGAGGTAGACCAAAGAAATATTGGAGAGAAATGATTCTATACAACATGGAGTAATTTCAGCTTGCCGATGACATGACCCAGGATAGGAAGTTGTGGAGGAAGCGAATTAGGGTAGAAGCAGTGACGGATCTACACTATGGTCAGGGGGATCCGAACCCCCTTCGGCGGAAAATTATGTTATATATACATGGTTAAAAATATTTTTTATGTATATACCGATTAGTTTTTATATTCACTTATGAACCCTCTTAGCGAAAATCCTGGCTCCGCCACTGGGTAGAAGGTTAGCCTGAGTTAGGATGTTGTATGTTTTGGTGTGTACTTGGAGTATCTTGCATTTGGTATTATTGAATATGTTAATTTCTATTGTATCTTGTTCTATTACTATTCCTTATCTTATATTAGATTGTTTTATTTGAGTCGGAGGTTTATCAAAAATAACCTCTTTATCTCACTTTTGAGTTAGTGGTATAAACTGCGTACACTTACCCTCTCCAAACCCCACTTGGTGAGAATATACTGGGTACGTTGTTATCTGCAACGCTCTTTATCTTTAACCGAGACAAGGGCTCATTTGGACGTTTTCACTGTTAGAAGAGCGCTTTGCCTTGAGAAACTTTCTAACACGAATTCAAATTTGTTCGAGACAAGAGCTCGATTGCTTCTGTAAAATCCAATATTTGTAATGATGTGGTTGGATACCTAATTGATACTTGCATATAATCAACTCTACAATATGCTGTTATGATTGTAATTTTGTTGCTCATTAACAATTAGTTATACCCATATCTAATGCACAAATGCTGCTATTAAAAGCAAGAAAAAAAAAATATAAATAACATAAATACCAACCCTTCTCTCCCACTTTTTTAATTACTTCACTCTCTCCCTATTAATATACATAATATAGCTGTAGCTGACATATACATAGCATTCTGTGTATATGTTGGAATTTTTGTAGTATGTTTAGGGAGTCGAGATATTTTGTAATACTGAAAACATAAGTTGTATATTTGTGTAATTTTTAATTTAAAGGAAGCAACAAAAGTGAGTCACAAATCTGCTGTCTAATGAAAAAGATCCTGTCATCTGGGGCCTAGGAATGTTGTAAATATAAATGAGAAGTCAATCACTTGAAAGAGTTTTTAGAAAAGGGCAAAAGAATAGTGTGTACTCAACTCTCTTTGGATCCCTTTACACAACATTATATACAAATTAACAATCTACTATCCCCTACAGCTACTGATTTCTCCTTGGTGTGGGTAACACTTCTCGGAAAGAATGTCTTCCAGCGAACTAGCATATGCAGTTTGTGTTTACAGTTGTTTCCACAGTGAAACAAGGACCCAAGCTCACAAGATGTATGGCTTGAACAAGTTTTGTGTGTATGCTGCAATTTTCACATATCCTATACTTGGCTTTTCTCAGGTTGCCGAGAAACTTCCTTATCGGCAAAGTGAAGCAGCCTTCGAAGTCTTAATACAGTGTCGCAATGAAAAGGCAAAGCGGATCTTCTCTCCAAGTATGCCGGACTTACAGTCATCCATGATAAAGCATGGAGCTCTGCAGCTATGTTCTCAAGAATCAAGTGAGTCGCCGTTTCCACATCTCTTGCTTCTGAGCCTGTACCCCTTCCCCCAGTCTTAACAACACCCTTCAAAAACTTTTCTTGGATGATGTTGCTGCCACCATAGTAATCAACGAGGCTGACCGAAAGAATTGAGGGCCATTCTTCTTTTGAGATGCTCCTTGCATCTCTCCTCATTGTAGGTACTGCTTTTGAAACCACAAAACCTGTTGAAAGGGGAATGACACATCCCTTGCTGTGGAGAAGATGGGCGAGTGGAGGTGATTCAGCAGTCAGGCAAGTGGGAAGCTGAAGACCGATGGGAGGTAGAAATCTCATATTGGGTGACGGGATTAGAATGTAGGAGGTGGGCGTAGAACCAAGGGACTTAACTGGAGTATAACCTTCAAGATAACCTGGCTGACTCATAATGCCACTACTTTGACTTGTCCCTGCAAAATTTACACCATATGTAAGCATGAAACAGAAATAAGCAGGCATAAAAATGTGAACTGACGAAAAATCTAAGGAACATACTTCTCAATGGATATTTTCTTCATATGGTAAGCCCCATAAGCAGCACCACTCAAAAGAAACCGACCCAGAAGAGCGATGGTTACCCTATCCCATTTACTCCCTTGGTAACCCGTATCCAACCACAATTCCTTACCCAAGTTATTCTCCTCCCTTGACTTTCTCAAAATAGAGTTTCAACACCTACAACTACAGAAGCAATCCACCCCAGTAGTGTTTCTTAAAGAACTTTATGCTTAAAAGTAGCCTAATGCATTTAATCTCTTATTGGTCAAGTATTTAGAAATAGTATCTCCTTGACAGTCCAGGTCATTAGATACGAGAATCCAAAATACAGCCAAAGGAGAATCAACTCAATCAGAAAACAGGGAATCTGAAAAACCCACAAAAAAAAGAGAGAGAAAAGGCGGAAAAGAGGAATCCTACCAAGACTTGTTGACTCCGCTTGGACCATAAGCTGTAAGGAATGATCAACAGAAAGAGAGACAAAACTAATGCTTTGCACCCATTGAAGTAAGCCCCTGGAGTTGTCCGCTATACCCTGTCCACCAATTAACTGTTTCCTTGTGGATGGTTGACTTAAGCCACCTTTCATAAAAGAGGAAGCCTTTGAGTGAGGATTGTACAATGGACTAGGGGAGGGAGGAAGTGCTCTTTCTTGAATCAGACCTATTTCCTGTTGCGGCAAGGATGTCCCATTACTACTTGCAGTCATTCCATCAGGCACAGATCGCCTTAGCTGCAGGGACCACTTCTTCACCTCAGATCCCCCAATTGAATACAGAGCTTTCTGCCATTCTGCGTCCAGAAAATTGCATTAATAAGATGAACAACTTCAGTAACATTACAGATAAATGAAAACTCAAGCAGAAACTTCATTCTGGTCACTCAAAATAAAACCTTTGTAGGCTACACTTTATCAAGACATTCATCAAAGTATTGTTTGTGTGCCACAGCCAAACCAAAAAAGAATAACTAAGAGATCAGCTGAAAATCTTTTTCAATTAAAGGTGGAGACAGCATATCAGTGTCATCAAAATTCAACACCAATGAGGATCATGATGTAACAAAGGTAGGCAATAAGCACAGGATATCGATGACGAATGTTTACCCTGGCATTCAAGCTCAAGGAAGCTTCCAACACGAGCAATGACAAAATCTCTAGGCTTGGCATTGGCAGCCTCAGGAGAACATGCCTGAAGTATCTGGCATCCTTGTTGCAGAATTTGCACAAACAAAGATTGCAGACCTTTCGTGTCTTGCCTACTACTTATTCCTCCAAATGGATATATATGATTATCAAGCAATTCTCCCCTGGAATCAGTCCATATACACACCAGCCAGCGCCAATCCTCAGTCCAATCATAACAACAATGCAAACTTGGAAGTGATCTTTGACGTGCAGATCCAAAGCCATCTGGTTCAGATGTTTCAGACTGAGTGTTTAGTCCAGTGTCTCCACCACCTGAAGAAGCTGAACTCTGCATAAAACTTCCACTTGTACCATCATCCGACAAAAGCTTTGAAGATTCAGTCATTGGATTACCCGATATCGGAAATGAAAGTCCACGATCCAATGAACCTGGTTCAGCAAGAATGTAAAGGGGCTCAAACAAGTAACGAATTTCATCTTGAAAAGAAAAATCCCGAATTCTATTTGGCTCACATCCAAGACCTCCCCCTCTTGATGTTTGCCAGTTGTCCCAACTACCAGGCCTTAGGCTTGCATCAAGGTCAGTTTCTCTCTGAAGGGAAGTTCCTATGCCTCGAGGACCAACACAGTCCTTCCACATCCCTGGAACTTGGGAAGTCATTTGCATCATCACCGGATGAGATCTACCGTACATGGACGACGACTGCACCATGTCACTGGAGGACCCTCGAGATATTCTGCGAGCTTTGTTATAAACTGTGAAAGCAATTTCCTTCAGTATGACAAGCTCACTCAGAGCAGGGCTTGTAACCCTAAAAATTGCATCAACAGTGACGATCTGCAATACCAGCTTAGGGATACAAAACCCAGAAAGTGTTAGAACATTTGAGAGTGCCTCATCCACAGCTGCTGAGTAACTTAAGGCTTTCCCGACTTGATTGTGCAGCGTAGATCGCCTCTCTTTATCTGAAGAAAGAACCACTGATCCAACAGCAATAGAAGATTCTATCACCGTCTGTAGAACCGCAAGGGGCTCAGGGAAAGGGCAAACCACGTATATCACCTGATTTGACATTCAAATATACAATAACATATCAGCTTCTCTGAATTACCTTACCATATAATACTCTGCCTAGATAAGATATACTATGTTCTTTTTTTGAGTTTTTTTTTTTTTGGAAGATCAGATATTCCGAGGATTAGCATCTATGAAAATCTGCAACAACTTGAGAACAGAAAATTAATCCAAGAACAACTACCCTCAATCCCAAAACGATTTAGGTCGGCTATATGAATTTTCATTATCTCTTTCCGATCCATTTGGACCCAAGTTCCAACAGAAGCGTCAAATTCTCAATCAAGGCAATTTTGCACTGATACTGCATAAAAGTTGATAGGTTATACTAAAGATATATTTCATATCAGGGTATTCAAAGACAAAAAATAATGTAATGAGCAGAGTTAGCTCATTCAAAAAAACACCCGCACTACTTGAGCTTCTCAAACTTTGAAATGGTCAGAACTAAGACTAATTTCTTATACAGAGAAAACTTCTGAGTTATTGGCATGTCTTGTAAATCCAATAACTTCTTCTGCTGCTCTACTTAAGAGTTTTATCACTTTTAAAGTTGACTAATCCCTTGACCAGATGTATCCCACAATAAAATACTGATCCCCATCTAAAACGAAATATTTATAAAATGTCCCTTATTCTATTTGATCATCCAATTAGTAAGCATTTCACTAGCCTCAGGAAACTGTGAACTACTCAACCAGTACGAAAGAAAATACACATTGGGGTAACTATAACGTAGTACACCAGAACACCAGCACATTGTGCAAGTCATTCTTTCACTATCAACTTAACAGCTACCCAACCCCAAGGTTTGGCATCATAAGCATCGTTGTTAAGCCCAATCACAGTAAAACAAACGGCCATGTACTGGAAGCACCAGAGGCCGTGGGAAAAGTTTCACTTTGACTGTACTTTCCAGTTTTTCCTTTTGCATTCTCTATCCAGAAATAAAATTACTTATGGTACATGTTCCAATAAATTAACATGGAATCAGTCTTTTCTCTTCATCTATTTTTTCTTTTTGCTCTGACAAAGGAGGTCAAGTGTACAAAAATGCCCCCTTATCAAGAAAAAGTGGTAGACTGCCCTAGAAAGAGGAAAAAAAAGAGAGAACCAAAGCAAGAGAGAGAGGAGAAAGTAGAAGAGGAATAAAAAAGGCAAACAAAGAGGACCACAACTTACTGTACATGGAGCAGTACTTCCTTCTTTTGGGTTCATGGTCAAGCATGAACTCAGCTTTAAATTTCTGAGAACTTTCGAGAGAGACTTCAAATAGCTTTCTAAATCCCATCCATTGGAAAGGGCCAGAAAATAATCACTGATTGATCCAAGCATAGATGCATTACTGCTGTCTATTTTCATTGACTGAGGGCAATCAATCAGAACAAAACCAGAAGATGCATTCTTGCCGGAATCTATCTCCATCTCATTTCCCATACATTGAGGTGAATGAGTTCCCAGTTTGCATGTTTCATAAACTAAAAGAGAAAAACATAGTCAACTAAAAAAAGAAATTGGCACTGGACAGCTTATTGGACAACGGATAAATTGTTCAAAAGACATAATGTAACAAAACTTCATGGCCCAAACATATCACTACAAATATCTACGGCAAGGACAGTAACAAAGCTGGATTTATGTGAGAAGCAAGCAATAATTTGATCTCTTTTATCTAATTTCATCTTTCCATGCACTTAAAAAAATCATGATTTCAAATTAGTCACTTGTCCACATCTTCAAAAAGATGGAGACAATGCAGATTGAGTTATAAAATGAAGCAACATTAAATATGAACTGTCAATTTGTGAAATTAATGCAGATTTATGCATTTAAAAGACCTGAAATTCTTTTGTTTTTTTAGGTAAGGCTGAATTTTATCTTATTAAAACACAAAACAACCATCGTATTATTTTCAGTAGCATAGACATAACCAATATACTATCTTCCGATTAGCATGACACTTGAGAATACCAACCAGTTCCAAGCTGTTGGAAAAAATCAGTTGCAGCTGTTGTTAGAGCATTGATGTCTGGGCAGACAACGTAATATGTCATCTGAAAATATTGGGAAAAAATGGTTAAGGAAAAATAATAGTTAAGGAGATGAGCAAGAGAAAAGCCTGAAGATATTAAAAACCTGCTGCTTGTATTATCTATCTTAAACTTACATTCTTGGGCATTGCATAAGGCTCAAAAGGTGCCTTTTCCCAGATCTGAAGCGAACTAGGTGATGTCTTAAGCCAATCGTCTTGATATCTGCAATATAAAAAGACATTATTTCTACCCTAAAGTAGAAAATTAAGGCCAGAAAAAGAAAAAGTAGTCTAAATAAATTTAGTGGTAACAAATACAATGTCGGGGAAGTCCTCTACATTTGTTTATGTATTGATCAGTGAGCCTTTTACATTAAAAGGTGAATGGGAGAACCAAATGCAGCTCCATCATGCTTTTATTTAATTGAGTAATCAAGGTTGAAGCCTTAAAAGTAATCCATTAGAAAGAAGTTCTAGAACTAGTAAGAGGCGAGGCGACAATAGTAGAGCTATACTCAAATCACAGCACAAAAAGTTACCAAGTTATCTCACAACAAAAAAAAGGGCATGCCTTTCTTATAGAGATAACTAAAAGCACAGCAGGGGTAAATAAGGCCAGCACATGAAAAATAAAGAAATTACTATCTTAAAAATATGTAGTAAATGCAACCTGTAATGCTCACTGATCAAAAAAGGATGAATGGACAAGGATCAACCAATTTCAGTATAAAAAACATACCCAAGAAGTATAGCCGGATACGGTACTGCAGCCAACGTTGGCCTAAGCCTTGAACCCAGTAGATTCTCCGACTCTGATAAGCAAGTAT
The DNA here is from genome assembly GCF_002878395.1 of Capsicum annuum. Taxonomy (NCBI): domain Eukaryota; kingdom Viridiplantae; phylum Streptophyta; class Magnoliopsida; order Solanales; family Solanaceae; genus Capsicum; species Capsicum annuum. Next base: position 252,828 of record NC_061115.1, on the reverse strand, counting down.
CTTGGCTTAATCTGCGCTCACTTGCCTCATCCACCCTAATGCCATCTGAAAATAGAAAAGATTTTGTCAAAAAAAGCCATTGTAGGATAGTGACAGTATGACCTATCAATTCATACCTCTCAAACTAGATGATCCACCAGCAGAGGACTGAGATGGACTTATAGGTTCTCCAACAGACAATGATATGGTACTTGACGAATCTCGACATTCACTTGCACTTGCAGTGGACTCTGCAGAAAAACCGTCACCAGATATGCCCCCATCATTTGATTGACTGCGACCTTTGCACCAATCAACAACAGATAAAGGACCTTCCATATTACCGAAAGCAGATTTCAGAGCTGCTTTTATATCATTCTGCAGCAGAGTGAGGGTAAATGATGCCGGAACCTGAAGGAAGAGGTTTCCATATTAAGTATGGTTGTGAAAGAAGAGAGAAAACCAAAGATACGTAATGTGCAAAACTTAGCTACATGTAAAATGCTTCTTCTATACCATTCAAACTAACAATTTGTCTCAGGTGTTTTTAACCATGGAAGCTACAATAAGAGAAGTCACGTGCTAATCAATGGGAAGAAACAAAATCACAATTGGGAAAGAACTGTCCTTCAACTCAGATGCTAACAAATGTTACGCCTAAATTTAATAAAGAGAAGAGCTATACATTGGGGAGATAGCACTATGAAAGAAAATAACAAATTTCTACACTTTATGTCATTGATAAAAAGTAATCACCCTCGTGAAGAGGAAAGCACTGAAGCAACAACACACAGATAACAGACTGCAATTCATTCATCTCCATGAAGCTACACTCAAGGAAATTTATGAAAATCCCATTCAACTATTCTTTTCCTCAAGACTAGCTGAGTGCACATCCCAATCAATCCACGGTATCACAATGATGAGTAGGTCATCAGTGGAATTGTTGCATTCTTATGAAACTTCTAACCACAAGCATAAACAAGCCACTATAGCCTAAGGTAGTAGACAAACCAAGCCAGCTAAGAATATGCTTCTAAAAAAAAAAAGCTTACATCAGCTGAAAGTGGATCAATAAGCTCCACACCAGCAATATCCAGCGAATGACAGGAAGCCAATACTCCCCCACAACCTGCATGTACCATGGATGGTCTACATGAAAAACCACGCCTCCACTGCTCCTGCAGTGCGAGCCAACCAAAGGAACCATCATTGCTATCGGCATCTAGAGCAACATCAACAAGAGATGTGGCTTGCTGCACAAGTAAAGCCATCCCATCTAGGAGTTCCTGAAGTGGTTGCCTTAGCCCATAAGCTAGCATACTATCCTCAATGAAAGAATTATGCTGAACAGAGTGGCCAGATTCTAAACCAGCTGTTGGTTGCTTCATTCCCTTAGAAACTCCAACAGAGCGCCACACACCAACTGGTGCATTAAGGGTCCCATCCAGTAATCCACCATCAATATCACCCGCTATCCTAACTGGTATTATTTCTTTCTTCTTCATCTCAGATTTGATTGACAAATTGTCGCCAGTGACCACTGCTTCGCCTTGTGACTGGTTTCTACTGGTACTCCCCGACATCCTGCTCATGCCTACAGGAAGGCAGCCACTTGAAGATAACAGTGTATGCCGTATCTTACACATAAATGCCTGGCACATAAGGCATTCAACTTCTGTTGCTAGCACAGTTTTGATTGATTGACTAGAGCTGCCTGCTTTTAGTAGCCCTTCATTGGCTTTATCGGTTTTATTGTGGATACCTTTAACAGAATTTGTCGAATTGAAACCAGAAAATGGAGACTGTGCTACTTGAGTCTCATGACTAGCGCAACTACGTACATAACCAGATAACTTATCATCGTTTTTCTCTTTCCCACTTTCAATGTGAGTGTAATATTTCTTTGATTGAATAATGGAGCCTGTATCATGCCTTGCGGAACCTGCTTTGAGGTTTACAGTCACCCCAGACTTCTCCTCACATGCATCAAAGCAAGGCGACAAAGGTGGGGTCGCTGAGTAAACATAGCTATTTGAGCTTGAATTCGCAGTCTCCACTTCACGGGACTTTGGAACATAGGGATTCCTGAAAATCAAACGGGAGTTCTCCCCTGTGGGGGTTTCAACTGCTCCATACTCTGGAGCGAATGACATGAGAGCTTCAGCTTTAATTAAGTGATCAAATTCACCAGCAATAGATGCAGTAGTACTGTTTACTTGATTAGCAACTGCAGCACTTTTAATAACTTCCTGATGCTTGCTCAGTGAATCATCCAGAATTGCTGGAGGTGGTGGTTGATTAAAGCTCTCAAAGGATGAAAAACCTACTGGCAAAAGAAGCTGATCTTGCACGTCCATCATCGAAGGACAGGGGCTGCTACCAACATCCACACTATCTGAGGCAGGAATCATAAGAGTCTGAGACTCTGCAGTTCCTGGAGGCTTCAAAAATAAAAGGAGAAATCAGCTCATTTCCTGATGATGAAAGCAAATGAAGAACAATAACTACAACAAGAAGGTAACTCGTATTCATCTCGCAAGATGTAAGCATTTATTAGTGTTCCATAACATCCTGTAAACAGTCCATTCATCTCTTATATGCATTCAGTTAACTTCCAAACCTCCTATTACTAACTTAAACACAGCATTCATATATTTTGAAGACGTTCAATTATTTCAAAATCTATATACACGTCAGATGTAGAATTGACATCTCCCATGGGCATGATTACACACAATGTACGATGAAAACCGAAAAAAAACTCATATACATAGAGTAACTGATTGCGAGAAATAAAGTATGTGATTAATCTTTTGGACATTATATCAGAATGAAAAACAGGAGAAGCAACTCCTAGTCAAAACGAAACTGTGCTCCTACGGTAGCCAGATACACTTGCTTACAATCATCAGACTCTGAGAGACTCTTTTATATCAGAGTTCCAAGAGGGATGGCCCATTCACCCCACTATAGAGAAAATGAGAAACCACATTCCATCAGGATGCAAATCAAACAAATGAGCTCTCTAAGCGGGGTAGGTTTAATTGAGCTTCCACTAGAATTCGAAAAAAGGATTAATAAGACAACCCTCCAGACTGAGGATCCAATATGTGTAATTCCTATCATTTCATTCATATTCTTGTATTTAAATATCCACTAAGATATCAACTAGTTGAGCTTTTGCAATGAAATTACTGGATCATTCCTACACCTGAGAAAAGTCCTTGGGTTTGCACAACAACAACAAACCCAGTGTATTCCCACAAAGTGGGGTCTGGGGAGGTTAAGTGCATGCAGTCCATACCACTACCTCAGATGAGGTAGAGAAGCACAATTTCATAGACTAGCACAACCTTCCATCTGATACATGAAGGCTGGCGGATACACCAAAATAAGTCCAATTCATTACATTAAATTCTGACAATTCTCAGATTTTAAGATTTAACTTGTAAGTTTCAAATTCGAGGAATAATCAGGGTCTTAACAAGACTAGTAACATATATGCTGGAGATGATGTGACCACGATTTACCATCCGTGGACAATATAACTACCTCTCCAAATGGCAAAGCATCATTCTCAAAGAAATCACCAAAATCTCCAAACTCTGAGAGAAGTGCCTGAATATCCATCCCTACATCTCTATCGTCGTCATCCCAACCCCACTGAAGCCCAAGCTGATCATTTCCTCCCGTTATTGCAGAATTATTAACTTCCATTGAGGCATAATCACTTGTTGATGGATTTACCACTGCTCCTCCCTGACTAAATGACTCAGAAATCCCAGTCCGTGACCTCTTAAAGCCCTGCAAAGAAACTTGGAATGATAAATTCGCCATTTCCTTTAAACAAAAGCAGACACCATAAGAATCGAATGGAGAAGAACAAAAGAACACCTAGCACATGCTATCGTTATGGATAACTAGAATTTTGCACATTTTTAGTAACAAGAAAGAAGAGAAGCACTAAGGTTAATGCATGCAAGAAAAGAAGCACTAAGGTTACATTTGGTTGCCAAAAATAGAAAAGGAAAGTGCGGAATGTAGACTTCTTCACATAGTTCTGTGTGTTTTGTAAGCAGGAAACTAGTGCAAAAAAAGCAAGGCAGAACTTTCCTGCAAGAGACTTTGCTTTAACCTGCAAGTAGGAAACTTGAGGAAAATGGTTTCCTCTTTTAAACTTTCCTTGTCCTTCCAAAATATTCATGCAAAAAATTATAACACTATGGGTTCTTGTTTGTTTGGGCTTCTACCTCTGCCCATTTGATTTGCTGGATTCAAAATCTGTTATTTGTACTTATTTTATGGATCTTTTAACACATATATAGGGTCCAAGCCAAAGTTATTGGGATCGGGTACATGAATCCCCACTTCTTCATTTAAGCTCATTTCATATCATCAACATATACTAAATAAAATAAAAGTGAAAAATAAAAGAAAGCTAACCAAAAGTACTTAATTTACTTGCTACAATTAGCTAGAGATCTAGGTCCCACTTTACACACTATCCTCTAAGAGAGCAAAGCCTATATGATGGATTCTTAAATGATAGACAAAACTTCATAAAAATGGTTACCTTTCTCCAAAAAATATGATAGACAAAACTTGATATTTATATACATGTACTTATTCGAAAACAAATTAAAATTACATAGCAAGTCATAATAAGAATAGTCTTCAGATCACAAGTCATAGAAAGTTAAAGGAGTTAAGATCGAATCAAGGACAACAACATGCAAATATAAGATAGAGCATACAGACCATACAGATACAAATTATAAAGAGATCTCAATCTATACGAGAAGCACACCGTCTTAAGATTGTCATTTTGAGACCGATCCAAAGAAGATAATCCAGACTGTCTACACATCAAAGAATCAGCATCTGCTTCAAGATCACCAGTTCCTGAAGTCTTGTAATCGCTATCACTAGAAGATGTACTTGTACTGCTAAGACTGCTGCAGTTGCTGTTACTGCTACTGTTATAACGCCGATTAGAGCCTATAACGTTTGCATCAAGCCAAGAACCATCCATCGAATTGACTTTGGCATCGCTATGATAATCAAAACTGCAATATTGTGGATTAGATGTATAAGATGCAAGTTTAACCAAAAAAGAAAGATATGGAATGAACTGCTGATAAGAATAAGCTGAGAGTACCAATGCATAAAGGAGGATGTAAAGGATAAAGAGGGCCCAATCCAGTTCTGCAGCCAGAATCTGTGACAAACATAAAAAATGTAAATTTTTTCAGAATTCTTTAGGGGGAAAATGAAAATTAATTCTCAAGCAAGTTTGAACTAAAAAAGCACACTAGCCAACAGAAACAGCACTAATATGCACTTTTGAGTAAATAATCACATACATGGATTTGCTATGCATATACATATTCTTTTAAACTGGTACTGACATGGATTTGCTAATACTAATGTGTTAGCTTGACCCTCAGTAGTCAATACGGGATCAAGGATAAAGCAACTAAGCAAAAGAAATACTAAAAATAATAAGCCAAGCTTCAGCTTGAGCAATAATCCCAATCACAGTATTTACTGATTGGATCAACAGAAGAGATGCCAGCATAGAACTTGGGCTTCACCATATCCTAACATAGTAGAAACCTCAGATAAAGACTTCCTGAAATAACTTATTAATCATAATCCATCAGCCACTCAAACTGAGTCTCAAAAACAAATGTGAAGAGACGGAAACTATTATAGGGGATGGAGTGGTTATCTGGCCATTACTGTGGTAAAAATGTCAGATTACAAATAGTAGGTTTCCTGTCATTGATGTGGAAGGTCGCAGATTTGTGATTTGTCTTCCAGCACTCCATTGACAGTCCTTCAACAAGATTGAAAGGACACTAGTTTACTTTTTTTTGATGAAATAAAGGATTCCATTTCAGGCTTCAAGAGGATGCAAAGTAGTTACAAAAGGGTAGAAGCAAAAGTAACTAAGTAGCTCCATTACAGTTTTCAAGCTAAAGTCAGGGAGCTAACAAAGTTTAAAAAGGTATCTGGGAGTCAATAGGAGACAAATAAACCCAACTATACAGATACATAAGACATCTAGTTTTCAAAGATTAGAAGTAGTCGATATCCCATCAAAGCATCTTCTGTTCCTCTCCTTCCAAACACTCCAAAGAGTGGCTGCTCGTAAAAAGGACACTGGTTCACTATGATCTTTTTTTTAAATAAAGTGTAATCTTTTTTTTTAATTGGTAACTAGTTGAATGAAACCTTCCCACATCAGCTATATGCACACTTAACCCCAAAAAAAGGAAAGGAGACAAAAAGAATTTAACAAATTTACCTTTTTAGAGATGATCTAGCACACGCTGTTTGCACCACTGGTACAAGAACAGCCTCAGGGGGGTAAATAAGCATTCTTCCACAGTTATCTGGTATTTTACTTTGAACAACATTGGCCATTGCAGAGGCTTCTGTTTTGATAGGCCTTGATGAATTATTCTGTACATTTGAACTTTCTTGTATATTGTTGTTTCCCGGTGCAGTGCAACCAAAGCTAACTTCAACATAGCAATTCTGTCCCTTAAGCTGATAGCCAGATTGAGAAACATTGCATGGTAGCCCAACAATACCATTTGAAGCACTAAACTTGCCAGAACTGTTCGGCAAGTCAAATATGAATCACAGTAAGGGACCACATTAAGACGAGCGATATCACTTTGAAAGAATTTTGTTCACAAACAAGAGAAGGAATGAAAGAGCAGGACTGAATCAAAAACAACTCAGTAAAGAAGGAAATAGAGGGGCAAATTTGACCTGAGATACACCTGCTTCACAAGATCACCAGGGCAACATCCAGTAAGCCTCCCACGCATTCCATGAGGTGAGACAATAACTGGAAAAGGGAATTAAATGAAAATACCAGCATACCATGAATATTGTTTATTCACTATGCCTAACAATTCAGAAGCATAGCGATGTGTGCCGAAAGGCTTTTAATTGGTTGAAACTAGGTAGAAATTTGATGTATGAGTAAGAGCTCATACTTTTGGACTTTGGTTGAGTTCATTTAAACAATAAATAGGCTAATTAACAATGTGAATTTTCTTTAACCCGTCCTTTTACATGCCAACAAGTAATATGTTGCTGACCAATACTTTATAGGGGGGACTTTCTTTTCTGCACACAGTGTTAACATCCTCTTGATGCTTCCATTAATGAAACTCTATCTAACCTGATCAAAAGAGAAACATGTTGCTGACCATGATACTAAGAAGACCTTACAGTTTCAGGAGGTTTATTAAACATTCACCAAATTTATAACTTAAATTATACTGCATCATTTAAGCAATAGACGATCTGGCATACAGAAGATATCTATCTTGATAGATTTCAAGCACTTTTCACAACTCACAAGCCATAAAAGTTGTGCCGCCAGAAAAAGGGCATCCCGTATACATAATACTGATGATTTGATCCTAAAAATCCTAATGACATGTGCCGCAACCTTCAAAGAAGAGCAAAGTCGCAACCCCGCCCCACTCCACCTCACACCACCTGTGTCTTTGCTCCTTTTGCACGTCATGAATCAATTTTTAGAAATTTGCAGAGCCTTCTGAAATTCAGGAGGTCATTACTGCCGATTATACAAATTCTAAAAACCAAGAGAAATCAAGGGATTACTCCAACCACAAATGCAGACTTTGCAAATTAAAGTAATCAACAACATATCCAGTGAAAATAATCAAAATAACAAATTAAAAAGTAAAAAAAATGTACAACTCTCCACAACACTGAAGGCGTTAAAATTGATTTTAATGTAAGATCACATAATGGAACATGCATGTAGCCACTGGGCTTATTCTCAATTTCTTTTATTGTTTCGGACTATTACAAGAATCAATCTTTAGGATCAATGTGTTTCTTCAGCTTCTCTTAGATTCCATTAGGCTGCCAGTTGATTGATAGCAAGACTTGCAAAATCTGGAAAAATCTATTGGGTGATTAACAAAATTCACACCCAAGCCTTCAATTGTTTGTGAAGGCACTCAGTTCAAAGAAACCAACCTGGAAGCCCCTCACCAGAGACATTAGATGCATTCTCTGATATTCTATCAATGTCACCACTTGAAAGTGCTCTTATATGCCTAGAAAAAGGTATGAAGATAAAAACTTATACAGGAGCCAATTAGAGATTGTCAAGCAGAAGGACAGATTTCAGCCCCTCTCTCAAATTTAAAAAGAAATCACGGGCTAATCAAACTTACTTTGCAGATATAATAACGTGGACAAAGATAGCCTCTTCGGTAGCAGCAAATATGAACTCAACCACTGGCTGCCCCTTCCTTCAAGAAAAGCACCAATTGCAAATTAAACACATGTAGGAGTTAACCATAATAAAAGTGGACTCCTGGCTTATTCACCACATAGGATACAATTTCCCTTTTAAAATGCCAGAAGAATACCTTCAGCGACTAGCATACATTAAGGAGACCAACAATGCTATAAATAACACTTAGACTAGGATAAGTACCCAATGTTTTTTGAAAAAAAGAATTCCAGGCACTGGAACAGCTTATGATCTAGCTAAACAAAAAAAAAGATACAGTTGCTACAAGTGCCACACCCAGAAAATACTGGCAAGAAATTGCAGTTTCTCCGACTTGTAACAGTACATAAAACAGTACAACTTCATTGGTGAGGAAGATAGTTCAGTAACAAAGAAAGCTGCAACTCTAGTACAATCATTTTTCCTTGATGAGGTAGAGTTTTTTTTGATGTTTGTTGTTTCGGTTAGATCGATGGTAGTATTAGGTAGTTTTGTTCTGATACTATCTATTGTTTTGTTACCATCTGTTGTTGCTTGTACTCCTATTATTACGACAATTTTTTTCTCGAGTCGGGGGTCTATCAGAAACAGCCTCTATACCTCACCTCCTAGGTAGAGGTATGGACTGCGTACACTCTACCCTACCCAGACCCCACTTTGAGGGAATACACTGAGTGTGTTATTATTGTTGTTGTTGTCAACCACTTAGGCCAACAAATAATGCAAGTATTGATAAACATACCTGAAGAGCTCCTCACTCTGTGAAAATGGACGGTATTTTGTAAATACATCTCCATATCTAACATATGAATGTCCTCTGAGCGTTCTGTTATATCAAGTAGCATATTTACAAGTAAATAAACAGATCATAGAAGACTCTAAGCAGGTCAAAAAAAAAAACCACATTACCGCTCCATGCAATTCCTTAAGGCCTGAGATAGGGCAGCAGCAAGCTCTTCTGAATCTCCAGGAGCCACCCAGAGACCTGACGCCAGAACTGTAACAGATGGAACAATAGTTGAAGATTATAAAAGCGAAGTACACAACAAAACAAAAAGGGGTCTAAGAGTTAAGTGCAACTCAATAACAAACAAGGACAACTGGTCAATCAGTCCATCAACAACGCCTTAGTCCTAAACTAGTTGGACCAGTGGTAGGAGTCCTCTATATAATCCACTCTATTCGGACCCATATATATTGGCAAGTAACATATCTCTTAACACAAATCCCCAGTTCACTAAAATTTGGAGGTTCTCCGAATTGTGGAGGTAAGTCACAAACATATTTAGGCCGCCTTCTAAGGAATAGTTGAGGGTAATATAAGGTTATGAGTTTAACTGCGTAAAGAATCAATTTCAGTTTCACGAATCCAAATAAAGTAAATGAGCTTTATTAGTGAATGAGCTTTATCAGAACTTCAGACAAGAAGTTTAAACCAGAAGAGATTAATAGTGGGAGAAGCAATCTGCTGCAGAAAAATTGTTGATTCTTCTCATTGCCTTTCTGCTACGTATACGCCCCATAGTTATACATGTCATACACCAATATTAGAGGAAGTTACGCAGAAAAGATGAAGTAAAAGATCCTTAACACAAACAAAACCATTAATTAGAGGAGAGGTTGAGTTGCTTTAAATCTCCTAAAATTCATTCGACCATGTAGCACTTCCGTTTATTACAACATACGAGGAATTGTATTGGGTTCATCTTGAATTCCGCAGTTTTGGGACTAGCTCTGTAGATAGCCTTGGTGTAGTAGACCTAAGTCAAGTCGCATGTACAATAACAACATTTAAATTCTTAATCTAAACCAGATGGCAGTGCTTACATGGATCTTTTGCTTCAATTGTATTCTACCCTAGGCTAAGCTCGCATTGACTCCTTAAAGTTGTAGGCAATTTAAGACAATTTTCTTCAAGCATTTAAGGTGTACCTCAACCCTCTTTAGAACCATCAATCGTCAAGGTGTCATTTAATGAAAACATACCTCTTAATTTGGATACAGCTGACTGTGCCTTTTCAACAACAGATGAATGTTGCCCAGGTAAAAAAAGCCAGAGCTTGATCTTCTCATCTGAAAACTAAAAGCAAGAAGAAGTTAGACAACTAAAAAGAGATCTACAGTTCAACTGCTTTGCTGACCATCTATACCAGGGTTGTAAAGACCCTGAGATGGGTCCCAAGGTCCAACAAAGGAATTGGTCCATGTGCTGAGAAATCTTTCCTTCTGCAATTGTAGATGAGATGAGAGCACTAGAAATGTGGCAGCGTCTTTCTTATCCAGCTTCACCCTGTAAACAGATCGAAAAGCACACAGAATTAAATAGGAATTACAGGTTGTTCCTTCAAGAGAGATGGACTTTAAACTGCTCTAATAGCCAACCTCTTGTCTACCAGAGAGTTAACATCAGATTCATGAGGAAGAAACTGAAACCAAGATATTTGATGTAAGCCACCCTGCAAAATAATATGAATTCAGAGGAAATATAAGCAATCATAATAAGTATCACAACTTCAGATATAGTTCAATACCACAATATTTCTCAGTAATTCCAAAAAATCAGTACAAGTGGCATGAAAAAGATCCTCTATACAAACCAGAACTACATGGGTGCACCAAAAGAAAATAAGGGATTGGAGACTGCTCCTGAATTGAGCAAAGCTCATCTCCACCCCTTCAAAGCTCTCCTATTTCTTTCTTTTCAAATGATCCACCAAAGGCAAGAGGAGTAATACTCCAAGCCTTGAACCCTTCTTCCCCAAGCTTCACTCTTCCAGATGAACATAAACTCTTTCACTGACTTTGGCATACCCCAAGAGACACCAAACCATTTAAAGATATCCCATCATAACACCTTGGCCAGTTTGCAATGTATCAGAATATAATCCACATCCTCGTCTGCCTCCTTACACAGGAAACACCAACTTATGCAAACAAACTTCCTTTTCCTAAGTTTCTCCGCCATCAATATCACCCTTCTAGTTGTCAACCAGGTGAAGAAACACACATTCCTCGGCACCTTAGGGATCCAGACCGAATCTTACGGGAAACTGTCCTCCAGCCTAACCAATAACTTCTGATTGAAGGTCTTGACAGAGAAAACTTTAATATTTTCCAACTTTTAACTCAAAGCATCAGGTTTATCAACTGCTCGCAATGTCTATGAAGTAAAGCTAGCAACCTCTAAAGCTCAGTCACCTCCCAATCCTAGAAACTCCTCCTGAACCTCAAATCCCAAAAAGTCTCATCCCCTTGTGTCCCTTAACTCGCTGGATGGGGGGAAGGGAGTAGTTCAATTGTGGACTTCTACCCAAAGAAAAATTATACTCTAGTAGGAAAGGAAATAAGAAAATGCATGTTAAGTAACCTATGTGAATTCCATAGAAATGGGTTAACAAGATCAACACGATTTCATTACCAAAGTTCTCGAAGTAGTAAAATTTAGCAAGTAAAATGACAAATCAACAATAAAAACTTTCAACTTAAACCTCAGAGAAATTCTAAAATCATAGCAAAGGCAGGTGTAATGAGTGATAGAAAGATATGAAGGGAAGAAACATACGATCTTGAACACATTTGTCCACATAATTGATGAAGTAAATGAGTGTAGTCCTCTGGAATATGGATTTTAAGGTAAACAGCGTGTATCAAAGGCAAGAAGCATTTCCTATCACATCAAAGGAGCCGCCTTTCCTTCTAACAAAACATGAAGAAAAAATAAAACAATAAATTAGTGTTTGTGAGCCAAAGATGAACGAACATCAACCGGAAAAAAGTAATTTTCTGTCTTTGTAGGACTCAATTAGGGGATCTTTTAGCTAGGTTAGAGCAATCAACCTTTAGTCATCCACCTAGCTACCTCTCTCTCAACTCCAACTTTCTGCTTTTCCATGTAAAAGCATCCGTCTCTCTCTCACAACTCCAAATCACACAAAATTCTATTAATCAGACAAAAGGTGCAAGGCGAAAATACAAGACACCAAGCAAGGCGATATTAATTTTCAGAATTAGAACTCTATATAGCAAACAAATAAATAACAGGGCAGCAGAAATACAAATTCCATCCAGCTATCTACTCCAACTCTTTCCTCTTTTCCACGTAAAAGCATCATCTCTCTCTCCATCTCTCTCTCTTGCTCAACTCCAAATCATACAAAATTCCATTAATCAAACAAAAGGTGCAAAGCCAAAATACAAAACTATCAGTCTGTTCATGCATTAAAATCCGCATTTTCTTTTCCAGTTGAAATCATTATAGTAACACCAAGCAAGGCAATATTAATTTCAGAATTAGAATTCTATATAGCAAACAAATAAATAACCATATATTTAGATTCAGCCAAATTGCAATTTTATAGCTGAAAATGTGCAATTTTTAGTTTTCTTTACTTGATTTTTCAAAAATTGACTTCAAAATTAGAATTCTCTATAGCAAACAAATAAATAACAGGGCAGCACAAATACAAATTTCAAATTTTGAATGAAAATTAAATCAATTACAACTAAAAACAATATAAATGAACCATTCAAAGCTCCAAGTTAAGATTTTTCAGCAAACTCACAACTCATAAAATTAAAATACATCAACTTAACAATTTTTAAAAATTTTGAAAAAAATATAAAATGATAAATTGAAAATTAGGTGCAAAGTAGAGAATTGTTACCCGAAAATTCTGGAGATCTGAAGCTTTAACAATGGATTTTTCGCCGATTTATAGAATTAGGGTTTGAGATTTGCGAGGAAGATACTGAAAGTTAGGGCTTTTCTCTGCGTTTTATAATAATTATAATTATAATATGCTTATTCTATAATATTAATTTCATATATACACCTGTTTTTTTGAAAATTGTCACCATTGTTTTTTTGTAGAACTAAAAAAAATCACTTAATTATCCCTGTTCTTATAAAATGTATTAAATATCATACAATTTTTTTCTCCTTTAAATTAAATTCTAGTGGTTGTGTGAAAATATATTGAATATATTATGTTGTTGTTGTTTGTTATATTAATTTTTTATGTTTTAGTAAGTAAACTAATAGATTGAACTTTTCGAAGTTCGTAATTTGATCTGATCAATTAGCAAGAGAGTTAAACGAAGGAAAATTTGGGCGCGATGATGTTGTTGTGCAATCGGGAAGTTGCGACTTCAAACCATGAAAATAACTATTTTGAAGGGCGAAAACATGTCTCCTGCGATCATGTCTGAAATATTACTGTTACAAACAGAGATTTTTCGTAACATACATAGTTCCTAAAATATTTGTCACAGTATTGTTAATGCAAACACCGAGGCAATCACCAAAATGGATGGGGCTCCATTAGCTAACACGTTCGCCACCTTATTCTGCTTTCGATACGCCTGTGTTGTTGTTGTTGTCAGCCTCTGCATTAGTGATCTATAGTCAAAGATTAAATTATTATAAAGTAAATGACTATATGCAGGCCATGGATGACCTTTTGTGTGTGTGTATATATATATATATATATACTAAGTAAGGTTTCATACAATTATCTAAAATTATCCAACGTTTTTCCCAACCCGTACTAGTTGAATTAGGGTATCTATCTACCCTTTTTAAAAAGCTTACAAGCATAAATTATAAGATTAGTACATAATAACTGAAAAACAAATGATGAGATAATAGTTTTTCCTAACATAAACTGATATAAAATACAAAGGAAATTCATTATTCTTTCTTCGTATGACTGGCCTTAGTTACTTCATTCATTTCAATTAGCTTATCATGCTTTTCTTTATAGTAGTTATTTTTTAAAAGAATCTCTCATTGTTTTCTCTTTAATTCTTAACGTTTCACAAATAAATCTATTAACAAGTCAAACTAGAAGGGGTTAAGTGACATTTTCCAAAACCGAAGGGGCCGGATTCCAAATATGTATTTATTACAAATAAGATAAGAATAAACCAAATCTATTTATTACAAATATTAATTTTTAATATTAAGATAAGAATAAACATAAACTAGCTTATATTCAAATCCATTTTGGTTATATCATAGTCAAGATATTGCACCACTTTCAATTAAGTGAATATTCTATGGGCCACTATCACCATTATAGCCACATTTGCAAGTGGTAACCATGCTATTAAAAAAAAATAATCAAAGATCAGTGTCATATAATTCAAAATTCAATTTATCATAACAAGTTACCTTCCCCACTAATTATGCTTTTAATACTAATTCTTTCAATTTTCATTAGTCTAAACAATGTAGACCTCGGATAATCACTTGATTGGGTGCACACTGCCCCAGGCTAATTTGGATATATATATCGTAAAGTGTATCTAACTTTTAATTGTCATGTTTTACCTTTCGAGAGTCAAACTGTATAAACATTGACGAACATTTCAAGATTTTATTATGAAAAGATTACAACTTATAGTATTTTTTTCTATAAGCCTTTGAGCATTTATATAGCTCCGAAAATGAATCAAATTGACCCTCATAAACCACAAAGTGACAAGTAAAAGCGAACAGAAAGAGTAATTCTATGAACAAATGGATCAATTCGACTTAAAAAATGAAAAAAAGAATAGTGTTTGTAAAAAATATCGAGTCACCGGGATCATATATTAGCAGTGGCTAGTAAAGGGGGACGTCTTCCGTCAACAAATCTTTACATTCTTCGACTCATAACCGAGATTTCTCGTTAAGGATGAACGAATCTTGCTTTTTGTATAGTAGTACTTATTTGTCAATATCTTCACTAGGTAGCTTTTGTATAATTGTATATTTTTGTCAATATCTTAAGTAAGTAGCTTTTGTATAATTGTATACTTTTGTCAATATCTTCACTAAGTAGCTTTTGTATAATTGTACTTATTTGTTAATATCTTCACAAGTCTTCAATTTATTTTTTTGGGGGGTTTTCATCCGGTGTCCGGTACCTGCATCAACTAATCCGAATTCGCGCCGGGTAGGGCCCCATTCGGGGTAACTCTCCCAACAGAGTTTTCTCCATGTCCAGGGTCGAACCCCGACCTCTGGTTAAGGGTACAAGTCTTCAATTTTTTATTAATAGAAAATTGAAGATAGAACCTCTTAGGTTGATGTGGCCATGATGCATTATTCTACAACTTGATTTCACTAGTCAACTACTGTAAAAGTTTAAACTTGTACACTTTCATTTTTCTTTTCTCAAGAATGGCTGCTACATTTTCTTTCAGCTTCTACATCACAATCTTGATCTTGGTTTTATCCATTGTTGAAAGTAGAGTTCTTGAACATGAAGGTTCGAAAATTAGCAGTGAATGGATCTCAGATGGAGTTGGACACAGGTTCAAGAATCAGTCAAATGATGTATGTAATCATATATATGGTTTTTTTCCATGTGCAGAGAATGTTGGAGGGTACTTATTCATGATTGTTACATTCCAGTACTTGTTGATTCTTGGTGAGAAAGTACTAGCCATTGGAAGTAACAGGCTTTTTAGTATACTTGATACTGGTATTTTTGGTGCAAGTATCTTTCCAACACTTATAACTTGGCCAAGAATTGTTATGGCATTTGGTAGGTGTCTAATTTGTTTTTGTAGAATTTTGATCCATTCATGCTCTTGTCGTTAGCAAATCGTCTTGTATTTGTCCTTACCATTAGCAAGTTCCAACATGAAATGGGTAGATTCCACGCGTCAAAAGGAAAAAATGAGACTTTACATAGCGGCAGGGTAAATTTAGACCAAAAGTATGATTCTTTTTCGAATAGTGCAAGAGCAAATATGACCCTTTTCTCTTTTCCAGAGTACTATATCCAACACGAAATGGGTAGATTCCACGTGTCAGGCAAAAATGACACTTTACATGATGGCAGGGTAAATTTAGACCAGAAGTATGATTCCTTTTTCGAATAGCGCAAGAGCAAATATGACCCTTTTCTCTTTTCCAAAGTACTATATATCAAACATGAACTCTTCTTCATATACTGTCATCAAACAACTATGAACTAGTCCCCCCCACTCCCCTCATTTCTTTAAGCAAAGTGCCCAATGTCTATAGGAAAATGCTAACTAGCCTTTGATATTTTCAGCATCTGGACTATTGGTTAGCAGAGAGCAAGCTCAAGTATCTGTATCTTCTGCACTTGGTTCAAATGTTGGTTCCAGTGTCTTGAATCTTACTGTGCTGTGGGGCATATGTGTCATACTTGGGAGACAAAATATCTCAGGGAATTCAAACACAAAAACTAGTGCAGAATCCTCCTCTTCTACTTTGAAATTGGAGGACCTGAAGAGTAGGTTATTTTCCTTTTCATAATGTGGAGTTAAGCAAAAGAAAGATTTTAGCATCATGTAAGAATCATTACTAGGTCCTGACCTCTCTACTTCATCTGAGGTTTTGGTATGGACTGCGTACGCTTACCCTCCCCAGACTCCACCTTGTTGGAATACACTGGGTATGTTGTTGTATAAGAATCATTACTATTATCTCTTCTATTGGAACTTACAGGTAAAGGAGTCGTAACAAACAATCTCACTGGTTATATAGCTGGAATCATGTTTCTTTCGCTTGCGCCATTCACAATAATGCTATTTGGCGACATCATCAGTTCATCAGTAGGAAAGCGCATCACCATTCTCGTTGCTCTTATTGTATCAGTCACGTTTTTGCTGTCATACTTCGCGTATCAGGTGATCAACGAAATCTTGATTCACCTTGATTTGATGTTACATTTCTGCAAAAAGTGATAGAAGAAACAAAATAGGCATCCAATTGGTAATAATAATACCATGTTTGTGTTTCTGAACGTGTAGATGTGGAATCCATTGATTCAACAGAAGAGTTTACAGTATATTAAACACCAAAATCTGGTGCAAGAATTTGTGCAGCATATCCAAAGGCAAGCAAGAGGAAAACTCTTCAAAGGGGGCCATCCTGACATTAACGCGATTAAAAGGTAGTAAGATTTTTCGACACCCTTATAATGAGTTGCATGTACAAATGAAAACTTCAAAGTTAATACTATGATTCATTTAAAGTAGTAGCATTTTGGCCCATTTGATGCTAAATTAAGCAAGCAAGTCAAGATAACTTCATTTTGCAGATTATTTGCCAAAACAGACAAAGATAGGAGCCACTCAATAACAGTCACTGAACTACAAGAACTGGTAAAACAGCTTGAATCTGGCAAGGTTAAAGTGGACAGTGACTTTGCCCTGTCAACGCTATCAAGAATATTGGACAAGAATAGAGATGGAAGGATAAGCGAAGAAGAGTTCATCGAGGGATCCAAGAAGTTGATACAGGAAGCAAAGAACAATTCCAACTCGAAGAAATTTCTTGATGAGGCAAAAGTTCATCTCCTTTTTCTGTCTGACACTAGGGGCTAGTTTTGTAACCAAAAAGATCACTTTTAGTTGGTAAATTGATTTACTTTGCAACTGCGTATATATGCAGGTAGTTAAGGCATACACGGAGGGACAGCAACAAGAGATAGTTAAAATTGAGGAGCTCGTACCAAGAGTTTTGAAGCAAATTCAGAACCAAGTAATTGAATCCGAAGACCTTCTGAAAGATGATGGTAGCCCCAACATTGAATCCATTAAAAGGTATGCAATGTTCTCTCAAGTTTTGAACCATATTTTCAAAGAAGTCAGAATCTTGAACACCTCAAATGAGAACTTTCACAAGGATCAATATCTCATTAATCCTTATCATCTGATTGTGTTTTATTACAGGCTCTTCCGTAAGTTAGATGATGATCATAACAGTGATTTAACACCGTCAGAACTGGAGAAGCTAATGGGAAATGCCAAATTCAGAGAGGCACACCTGAATCAGAAAGCCTCTGTAGAGGAAATCATGAAGGATTTTGATCAAAATGATGATCACATGATCGATGAAAATGAGTTTCTCCGTGGTGTGACATATTGGCTACGTAATGCCAAACAAACTACCAAAGAACATCATGATAAGGTAAAATATATTCTAGCTAAATACTCCTACATGGTGTGTGATGTATGAACTAATACAGGCGGAGTTAAGATCCTGAGTTTGAGTTCTGAATTCTAGAAAAAGAAAGAAAATAATATTAAGCTATTGAATTCTGCCGAACCCTTTAGCAGAACTATCGCCCCGCCCCTGTATACTAGATATTTTGACAGATAATGTTTGTTGGAATTGATATTCTGCAGGTGGTGTGGGGAGAAGTCGACAAGTTCTTGGATGAAGCAGTAAGAGGAAACCATGGACTTTTCAACCACTCTTTGGTGTTAAAATGGGAATTCTGCAAGTCTCTGTTTCAAGTGATTTTGGGCGTTGCTATATTGACACTGTGTGCGGATCCAATCATGGACAACATTATACGACTGGCGCAGGCAATTGGAGTGCCTTCTTTCTTCCTATCATTTGTCATAGTACCTCTTGCTGTCAACGCAAGAACTGCAATAACAGCAATAACTTTATTATCTTCAGCAAACAAGCAAAGTTCCACGACTTCTTCTTTGACATTTTCCGAGGTCTACATCTCTCCTCTTCATTTTCTCGCGAAACCTCCAATGAAGTACTTGAATTTTTCTATTTCTGTTCTTTAATTTGTTGTTTTACAAGCAGATCTATGTGGGGGTGATCATGAACAACATTATGGGGATGTCAACTGTGTTAACTGTATTATATGGGAAGGACTTGAGATGGGAGTATTCAGCTGAAGTGTTGGTATCTATGGTGATCTGTGCTGTAATTGGCGCTTTTGCTTTCATCCGCACCACTTATCCACTTTGGATTTGTATTGTAGCTTTCTTGTTTTATCCTATAGCACTTGTACTTCTATATATTTTCCAATAGTTACAATCTAATTGTTTCTGTAATTATAATTAAAATTCTAGGCTCAAAGTTATTCTATTTGCAATATATAAGCAAGGAAATGAACAATGATACTTACATGACTATGCAAAATGAAACTACATTGAAACTCTTCTGGTAGTCACAGCTTTTAATTTGTTAATGTTGGACAAATCTTGCATCAGTGTCATTAGCATCCTCCACTTAGCAATGGACAGTCAATTATATGGACATTGACATTGTGGTTGTAGATTCCAGGAGGTATCGACGCCAAAGCAGGGCAATCCTCTACATACAGTCTCTGAAGTGAGGAGTAATTCTGCAGCCACTCTGGAAGCTCTACCAGGTTGGGACAATCGGCGATTCTGAAGTACTTTGATGTTGCAGGAGCGGTATCTTTTAGTTCCAATGGTAGAGTTACCAACTTAGGTAGCCCCATCAGAAGCAAAGATCGAAGACTCGAAAGGCCTGACATTCCCTCTCCGTCCATCAAATCAAGTTCTTCACAGTTCCAGATCCATAGCTTTTCAAGTGAAGTCAGATATCTAATACTGCTTGGAAGAGAACATAAACTTGGGCATTCATAGATACGCAAAACTCGAAGTGCAGTAAAATGCTGCACCAGTTCTGGCTGCAATTTTGGGAAACAACATTTGAAAAGAAGCAAAAATTGAAGAGAAGTGAAAGAATGTTGATTCTTGCACTTGATCCCTACCGATATCTGTTGTGTAGTCAAATACAAGGTCTTCAGGCTGATTAACTTTGCGAAGTCTCTCGGCAACTCCTTAAGCTGTTCACAGTTAATGAGGTTAAGAGTCTGCAGATTTACTAATTTGCTCATAGACCTTGGAAGAAACTTGATGTTACCACTGCCACTAAGGTTAAGGTATCTCAATTCCTTCAAGTGGCCTATCGAAGTCGGCAACTCCTCAAGATCTAGATTGCTCAAGACTAACATCCGAAGGCGTTTGAAATTTGACAATATTGTCTTGACAAAGAACTTGTTTACAGGTCCAACGTTAAAGGAATAAGAGAAAGACCTCAACTTTCGCAAGGGAAGCAAAAATTTGGGGAAGTGTTTCCCAGACATATCTTCTGCATGAAAAAATAAGTGGCGAACTCTTTCGGGAACCACGAAAGCATTGGGTTTCACATTTAAGCATTCTGCACCTGCCACTGACTGTGCAAGATCATGCACAAGACTGTGTATCTTACAAGCCAATATTTCTCCATCAAAGGCTTGTACCACATCTAGGAAGCAAAACCTTGATAGCAACTCATCAAAGTACTGATTACCGATATCTTCCAACTTGCTGTTTCTGTTTGAACTCTGTATAAATCCTTGAGCAATCCAGCGATTGATGAAGTCCTCCCTCGGAATTTCTTGACCTTTAGATAACATGGAGCAATAGGCAAAGCACTGTCTTAGATGTGATGGCATCTGTTCATAGCTCAATCTCAATATTGGTAAAATGTCAGATTCTTTCTGTTCAATTTCCCATATCTCATTATCTCTTATCTGCAACCATTCATTCTCGTCTGTTTTCGTGTACAACAACCTTCCCAAGGTTTTCACAGCCAAAGGCACTCCTCCACACTTTTTCACAATTTCTTTTCCTATTTCTACTAGATTAGGAAACATATTGTCCTGCCCTCCGAATGCACATTTCAGAAATAAAGATAAGCAGTCATCACTAGCAAGACCTTCCAAATAATAAGGTGGAACTGTTCCAGTAATCAAAGCAGCCATCTTACTGCGTGTAGTGACAACAATTTTACTACCGCTAGCACAATTCATCAGCAACTCCCTCAAATCCGTCCACTTGTGTTGATCTTCATTCCACACATCATCCAGCACAAGTAAATATCTTTTCAATCGTAAAACGTTGCCCAAACAGCCTTGTAATTGGTCCATATCTAGGTGGTCAAAACTCTCTCCTGTTGCCGACCTCAGAATTTTCTCAATTATCTTTCTCAGACTAAAATCTTCTGAAATACTAACCCACATTCTGAGGTCAAAATTCTGAACTACCCTATTATCGTTATAAACCAACTTAACAAGTGTGGTCTTTCCAAGTCCTCCAAGTCCAACAATAGGAATCACAGATATATTTTCCTCATTATGAGAATCTATCAGCTGTTTTACAATGTTCTCTTGATCAGCATCTCTACCAATGATATCCGAGGCCCTCACGGAGGAGTGTGTTTGTTCTCTACTTGTATTCTCAGCTGGAATTAGATAATTATGTTCCGTGAAGTGGAAACTTTTCCTATCATCTGCAATCTCATTCAGTAACTCCCTGATTTCTTTTACCCTTCTGCCAATCTTGAATCGATATATAATTGGATTTGAACTTGAAAAGAATCTTCTTACCTTCTTCCCAAAGCTTTTCTGGAAATGCATTTGCAGCAACAGCTGTGTCGATAAATCATCCATCAAATCATCGACATCATAAACAACATCTCTGAGCTTTTCCAGCCAATCTCTCACTTCATGGTTCTTTGCCTGCTTCTCATTTGCATCTAGAAGTACAGCTTTGATGGTGGATAATGTGCTTTGGAGTTTCCGTAGATCTGTCTTAACATTCCAAGCTAGACTGATCTCATATACAGCAATTGAAGAAACTTTAGCCAAAACTCGTTCAATGATATTGAACAAGAACGATTCCGCCATGGATGCTGAGAGCAGGATCTACATTCTCCAAGTCAACAGCTCTTTGAAAAGTCATACAGGTTTTGATAAAAGCATTGTAAACCACAAAAAATTAACTGAGACAACATTTATCTTTACTTTTGCAACTGTACATATAGGAAAATATGCCATAGTAAACAAAGGGTTGACTCAGAAATTTAGTATACCAGAAAGTGGTGCCATCCAATCATGTAAATACACATTAAATAGCTTTATGTGTCGTATACAGTATTTACACCTATAGATTATGAGTTTGTTAGTAGGCTAAGTCATCAATTGACATATAGTCTGATAATTCTTGAATGTAATCAAATCAGGTAGGACCCTCGTAGGAAGAAACTATTTCACTGTATGGTACCCACCATTTCCACTAATTATTTGGTCCACATGAATAGCAAAGACAGCTAACCAGAAAATACATCAAATATAGACTTATTGGACATGCCTATTTTCATTTTTTTGCTTCTTGCTGCTAAGTAGTTTCACACAAACTGAGAGACTAATGACCAAATGCTAACATAGCAAGTCAGATTTCAAGATTACTCTTCAGAGCTCCCCATTTCTGATGACATTTGAATTATGTTTCCCAATTGAAAAGTCTAAAATAGATGAATGTTAGAGTAACTGTTTGCCAATTTCTTTAGACTCACTGTTTATGGAATAACTCAAATCGCCTCTCGGATGCTTTTTCCTCCAATGTTTTTAATTAGTATAGCAACTGTTTCTGCTGCATATAGCTTCAACATACTATTGCAAACTGAAACCTGAGATTTTTGCCAAGCGATCCTTCAAATCGACTCAAAACCACGTGTCCCTAAGGATTGCATATTAGTGAGGTTCCTAAATTATCACGAGTTCCCATAAGATGTAGCTTTAACATGTGCCCCTAATGGCAATGCAAAAATCTTAAATTACATGGCAAACTTAAATTCATTACTTGGCCACAATATTACTTACGAGCCTTAACGCAAAGTAGACAATAACGAGCCTAGCCAAATCACTTACTCAAGGCTGCACTCTAATCCGCAGCAACCAGAATGCTGCCAACAAGTATCAGAGACCGGAATCACTAATTTAGAAAACTAGTAACAGGTCAACCTTATTGCAGCTGCAAACAAATCTGGACTGTGCTTAATAGGATGTGAAACGTACAATCTGGTCCAGAATAATGCCCAGTCAAAATGAGGAAAATAACTTCCCACTTATAAGTGGAAGTCATTTTCCTTTTACAAATATCATAACACTTGCAAATATCAATACTTAAACATCTCTGTTAACAGTTAACGCCCAAAAATATCACCAGAATCTTATCTTTATAATGTATATTAGCTTATGCCATGTAATTTGACATCCAATCGAACACGGAAAATCAATTTCCTAAAGGAGAACACTCCCCTTAGTATGGAACGCACCAAAATCTCGAATTACAATATGTATTATAGCCATTCAATTCACCGAAACACAACACCACAGCAGAACTGTGGCTGCATTTTACATACATGATGCAGGTGTAGCTGCGACAAATGAATTATCTGAGAGGAAATACGTCGTGTTCTATGCTTATCATATCCAAAGATATCTACTTTATCGCACAAATCAGCAAGAAGTGAATCATTTTGCTGCCCAGAATAGAAATAATTGCAGACAAAGTGCTAAACAGAAGCTGCACAGAGCTGAACACATAAACTACTGAGACCCTTTGCAAATCACATTCATCAAAAAAGAGATAGATAAACTACTGTAAATGATATTTATCCAGAAATTTACAAAATCTGTAAGAGTCAAACAACAATTCACAAAATGAAAACACTATAAACAAATTGATAAGAAGAAAGCACAATATGCCCTATTTTCTGTACAAAAGGAGTCAACCAACATGAAAAGGACCAATATCACCAGTTCTCAAAGAGGCAGCAACCTCATCAGCAATAGTCAAGCAAGAAACTACCCAACTACTTAATGCAATCCACACCATCTTAGCCATCCACAGTGTTGTACTCCACGGAACCGCCATAATCAACCAAGATTCAATACAAACCCCAAAAAAGCAATCACCTTTCTACACCAAATTCATTTATAGAGAACCCCAAATCAAAGAATTTCAATAAAAAAGATCCAAGATCCAACCACTTTGAAACTTTCAAGAAGCTAGTAGATTTCATTCATACATACAAGAAAGAGAAAAAAAGTGAAAAATCCAGATTGTGTGAAAGTACTTTGATATTATTCACTGATTTACCAATTTAAGAATGAGATATATAGTGGTGGAAAACTAGAAATGATATGGATTTGCTTTGCTGGACCATTTTGTTACTTTGTAAGCTATTGCTGTCGGCAAAAGACAAGTGTTTGTAGGGGACCCAAATACCTATAATTCCAATCTGCCCCCTCTATTTCTGAAACATAGACACTATAGACTGCCTTGATTTCCAAGTCTGACCATCAAACAAAAACATATTCGGTGTATTCCCATGAAGTGGGGTTCGGAAAGGGTAAAGTATACGTAGTCCTTACCACTTCCATAGATGAAGTAGAGATGCTATTTCCGATAGACCCTCGACTCAAAGACAAATAACAGTATAACAAGCAAAAAAACTTAAAAATAAACAACAAAATCAGTAACACACCACTAGAAAGTCTGGTCATCAAATGAGAGTTGCTGTGACACATAAAATTTTGCATTGCTTACAGTTAGCTTGTTCCAACTTCCAACAAAACAATAATATCGAAAACTATACTAGCTAGAAATTGACTGCAGGGTAACATGACATCTTGTAGAGTAGTAAGTACATTTTACGCTAACAATTTCAATTCAACAGCACATGAAAAGCTCTTCTACTACCTGGAAAACAAGTCCTTAACAAAAGGAAAAATATGTCATTTGCTTAACCATTGAATCTTTATATGTCTACAAGTTTGAATGAGAATGTTGATTACTGGCGAACATCAGTACTCATTTTATAATGCTTTACCAATCGCGTAGCAGTTCCACTGTTAAAGACATGTTCAATGAGTTCATATTTGTTGTAGATTGCGTTCAAGGACTCTGACTGCTTCTTTGCTAGTTGTTCTTCCTCCTCCAATTGACGCTAAATGAAGAGAAGGAACCATTGAGCAGTGAGCACAACAATGTAATGGCATAGTACTTGTATTATAGCTATGAAACCAAATTTATGAGCAATTGAAGGACAAATATATATTCACCTTGAGCAAAAAATTGGCTTCTTTTGCATGGTTCCTAACCACACGCTTCATCTTCATGGCCACTTCAAAATCAGGATCACTGGATTTCAACCAGCAGCACATTATCCTCCTACCAGGTTTCCTTGGGCGATCATCAAACATCGCAACTATGGCAGGACGTGCCCTAACAGGTCTTGGCATGCCCGAGATCATGAAAGGGGAATTGCGTATCTCAGAGATGATAGCTTTTGCCTCATCTGCATTCTGCATCTCAACTAATACAGCTCGTCCCATGCGTTTCAGTTCAAGGTAGGTTCGGATTAACTTGACCTGAATGACAGTCCCGAATTGATCGAGTGCAGCTTTGACAACAGACTCCTTAGCCAAAGGTGAAAGGTTGTCAATGTATACGGTACGTTTCACTTTATTCTCAAATGCAGCATACTCTTCAAATAAAGCTTCCATGGTACCTTCAGAAAAACAATTTAAACACAATTTTCAGGGTTCCATGATGCCACAGAGAATCATCCAATTGCTAGTGAAGCAAATTAACTATCTCACTGTAAAAATCTATCAGCTCGGAACTTAACCATATCATCATGCCTCATACTACCTCATCAGTCTCATCTTTCGAACAAAAATATTACTAAATGGAATATCATCAACAAACAATTTGCCAATTTGCGGGAGAATCATACCACAATGAACAAAATAATGTCAATATTTATCAATTCAAAGAAGAAAAAAGTTCCAACATAAAAGCTTGACTAGTTATGATGTTAACCAGAACTCCGCAAGAAAAATTTAACGAAGCGTAATCTTACTAATACTTTGTATTCTCCAGATAACTATTACAATGTGGTTCTGCTACACTGCTACTAGCCTGCGTTGAAGCTTAGCAATAGAGCTTCAATCAGCCAAAGACTGCAGCTTTCCCCATCAAACCAGTTTTTCTTAGGCCAACCGTTCTCATGTTTCCTTCAGCTAATGCCATTACAAGTTGCAATCATATAAATATATATTGTGTTCATTGTAATTCAGGCATTCAATAGAAACACAGATATTTCACAAAGCTCTCTCTCTCTCTCTCTCTTCTTCGTCTTCCAGTTCTGCTCATCTCTTAACACTTTACAAATGTATTCAAAATTAGCAAATCAAAGCACACAATGTTGGAACTTATACCTTTTCTAGAATATTTCTAGACCTTTCTCCCTAGAACCACTCACTCATTCGAGAGATGTTTATTTTAATTTCTCTACGACTGTTGAAGATTCTAGATTCTTCTTTGGCACGTACTTAATTAAGTCGGTCAGTTGTATCAGATAGTCTATAAACCCAAATTGAGCGAGAAATTCAACAAAAATGTCGAAAAAATCAACATAATATTGGAATCGTAATCACAAATGTAAGCATGTACGGGCAGCGAATCGGAGAAATTGATTGAGATTGAATCGAAAGGGATTTGGCGATTTTACCTTTGGAACAGGAGCGAACAAAATTGGAGCAGCGCCTCTCTAACTGCTATTGCTTTCAACCTTTCTATTTTGAATATTTGCGCGCCTTTTCTAGTATCTTTATATTATACCTTCACACTTTTAGAACCCGTTTGGCCATGAAAACTTAAAAATAGAAAGATATTCAATACTATTTTTAAAGTTAAAAATAGAGTCGAAGTTGTATTTTACCACAATATTTTAAAAAATGGGGGCATTGTTTAAGTTAAAAAATAGGGCAAACAACGTAAATATCGATAGTTTATAATTGTTTAATTACAGAAAATCTCGATACTTTGCATAATTATTGAAAATCTCAATTTTGGGTCCGTCGAGATACGTAATTAGCTCCCGATATATCCAAAGAAGATATATTTTTTCCTTTATAAAGATATATAATTAGCTTTCGATATTTTTTTTCGATTTTGGGTCTGTCAAAATACATAATATATCCAACAAATATGCATTTTTTTCTACAAGATACATAATTAGCTTTCGATA
>NC_061115.1:120740-222883 GCF_002878395.1 Capsicum annuum | reverse complement strand
ACACGGGGTATGTTGTTGTTGTTATGCCCATTCTATGTCGGAAAGAACCACTCTATCTCTAAGGTAGAGGCCAGTTCTCCCGTCTCCGTATACCTTACGCTCCCTAGACCCCACTTGGCGGAATTACACGGGTAACGTTGTTGTTGTTATGTCCATTCTATATGTCGGAAACAACCGCTCTAGCTACCTCTAAGATAGAGGTTAGGTCTCTATATACCTTACCCGTCTTAAACCCTACTTGGCGGGATTACACGGGATATGTTGTTGATGTTGTTATGCCCATTCTATGTCTACCCCATCTATGCACGTCAATCCTGACGATCTATTTCATGCGGATTTAACATTTAAACTTCGTATATTTTTTAAACTTATCGACGAATATATAACTCGTTTTAGTTATTGAAATATAATTACATATTTTATATGTCTAATTAATGCATGTCTTTTAAATCCAAAAATGCATCTGTCTACCTTATTTAGTGTGTTGATTGTTGGAGATTTAATTAAAATTTGCTAAAGATGTAATACTCCAATGCTATAAAGGAGACAAGACATGTATATGTTTTTGGGACTATAACTCAGTTGTTTTTAGGAAAGAGGTATGAAATTGCCATGAAAGTGGAAGATGCATGTGATCATGGAATCTTAATTTGTATATTAATTAATTAGTACTATAGTAATACAGTAACTATTTGCATAGAGTAAAAAGGAGACAAAATTTAATGCATGTTATTTTTCTTTTTCAAGGGAGGGGCCTAGGATTGCATTATCTCTTACGTTTGCAGTGGCGAGACTAGAATTTTTATCGAAAGAATAAGTAAAAAATGACCTAAAAGTGAGAGTATATCAACAATAAATAGGTTTTACTTCAAAAGGTTAATAGAATTAATTAATTAATTCAAGGCAAGCACAAAATTTATCTATATATGAATTTTCAATATGAATATAGTAATATTCCTAACAGATTATTATGTCTACCTATTGAGGAACCTTGCATGTTTTTTCTATTATTTATCATCACTTTTGACCCTACCATTCCTAATTATTTTTTTCCATGTTTTATGGATCCATGACAATATCATCCATTTTCTAATCTTTTTACCAATTAAGGTAAAATAAAAAATAGTGTTGCAATCAAGTTTAAGCAGCCGTCTCGTTGAGAACAAGTTATTTCGAAATAAGTTATTTCACCATGTATGCATATAGAAACTTCGAGGCCTAGCAAGTCCACTCGTCATTACGGCTTAAGAAAGTAAAGCAAGATAATTTTCTGCCTACTAACATTAGAGTTTAAGTTTTATGCATTGACATTACATACTTGACCTATAATAACAAATAACTTTTGTTAACATACCCGTCAGATATGATAACCAAAAAAATATTTATTTTGGTAATAACTCATTTCGATACATCATTAAATTTCGTGTATCCTATCGATTTATATAACTTAAATCCATAGTAATATGTGCTACCTAATTTCCTCCTCTTCGTTGAAAGTCAAAATTAATTTTGCATCAGTTATTATAGGAATTTTCAAGTCACGTTACTTTTAATTCATACTATTCCTCCCTACTATTTTAATAGTTGTTTTTATATATTTATTTGAAAAATCTAAGTTGTGAAATATTTAATGTCACACCAATAGTATGATATAAAATGAGATTTAAAAATGAAAAAGGAAAAAGATGGTCAAATACTAGCTAGTAGGCCTTGGCCTAGTTTATGACTTTTTTGCTTCTCATAATTGAAGGCAATTACTCCTAATGTATGTACATTAGATATTGAATTCGTTTCATATTTTCTGTGTTACTTCTTCATATTTATTTTAAATCTTTTTAAAGGGGAAGCTAGCGTTACATGTCAAATAATTTTTTATGCAATCTTAAAGGTGAAAAGAACTTATATATTTATCCCATCATAATCAATATTGGTGGTTTGTAACCGTTAAATTAATAGCTATACCATATTCTCTATAAATAAAGATTGGTTGTGTAAGCTATGTTTATTTTCAGAACTTATACATTGTCATGATGTAAGCTATGGGAGTTGTATTAATGATATTTTAAATAGGAATTAATTACAAAGATACTAAATAACATAATTCATTCATATAAATTAATCTACCTTTCTTTCATTTTATTGTTTTAGCAATTTGTACATTTCATTATATTTATCTTAGCTTGCTTAAAATTAAATTGAAAGAACTAGCCAAATAGAACTTTATTTTTTACTTTTTTGTTAAGTTGATGTATGAAATTATAATTACTAACTAACATCTAATAAGTCCAATATTCTACAAAAGAATTCAAAATTACAATTAAGAGTCAAACATTTCTCTTGTGAATAAAGTCAACTCTTATTTTATTTTTTTCAAAAAAAAAAAATGAAATTTCCAATCCATTTAGCTTTTTCTTTCGTATTATTTTCTTGTATAGGTTGTAGTGGTTCTCTTGCAGTCTTGCCTAGCTCCATTTTGAAATTAAAATTACACACATATTGCTTCATTGCTATCAATGCATGATTAATATTGCACCAAAGTTTATTTTAGTTGACCCTTTCGCTAGTTTCTTGTGCTAACTTTTTCGATTCAGGGAAATGCTGTTTTTTTAACCAACTTGGCTCACTAAAATAAGAGTGGGTGTATAAATAAAATAAATTTTCTTCCCTCACTTCTTGACAAATTTGTACTTTCTAGGAGTTGCCTTTTGCCCTATATATACACACATCTTACAAGTTGACTTTCATATGCAAATATGGTGCTACAAATAAAGAGAAATTTGTAGACAAATTCATCATGATGATGAAGTTCGTCATATTAAGTGCTGTAACACTTGCACTTATCTCAGTAGTTTTTGCATCAGACTCTGAGAACAATGTGTTTAGGCCAACTAGTATAGCAGGTTCCAAAGATGTCCTCTCAAAAGTAGAGATGATCCCATTGAAATTAGATGCATTTGGTGCAGAAAGTATTGCTTTTGATCCAAATGGTGAAGGACCTTATACTGGTGTTGCTGATGGATGCATTCTTAAGTGGATGCAACATGATCAAACTTGGGTTGATTTTGCTGTCACCTCTTCCCAAAGATAACACATCTTAATGTATCTCTTCTTAGACTACTTCATTTCTGGTTTCTATGCGGTTGCGATGGTTTGGGCATGTGATGAGGAGGTGCACGGATGCGCCGGTACGGAGGCGTGAGAGGTTAGCTCTGGATGATTTTATGCGGGGTAGAGGTAGGACGAAGAAAGGAAGGTATGGAGGACTCAAATTAATTAGGGGGTTACTGGGTAGGAGTTCAGCCATTATAGTAGGGAAGAGTACTACTTTGTTTGTATCTGCGACTGGAGTTTCTTGTTCATGGTGTTTCGGGGATGTCTATGATTTTGGATAGATAGTGTATAGTGGTACCTCGTGAGTGTCTTATTTCCTTTATTATCTAGCGGTGTGTTATCCCATCTTATTGCATGCTTTTCTGTTTTTTGTTTGTTATACTGTTATCTTGTTATCTGTCCTTTGCCGGGGGTCTATTGGAAACAACTTCTCTACTTCATCTGAGATAGTGGTATGGACTGCGTACACTTTACCCTCCCATACCCCACTATGTTGTTGTTGTTGTTGTTGATCAACTCAATAAACACAATATGACATACTTGTAAAGCATATATAGTAGTTGATAAACATCAAACACAATATGTGAATCTAGTGTCTTTACACTTTGCATTACATCTGATAAAACGATTATGATTGTGTTGAAGGGAGCATTGTAGCCAGGCCTTTGCACCAGAAATGGAGCATGTATGTGGAAGGCCATTGGGCTTACGGTTGGTTCGATCAGTTAACCGGAGACCTTTACATTGCTGATGCCCACTCGGGACTCCAAGTTGTTGGTTCAATGGGAGGATTAGCTACTCCATTAGTCCAAGATTTCGAAGGCCAACTTCTTCGTTTCACAAATGACTTGGGACATTGATGATCATGATCATGTCATTTACTTCACAGATTCAAGCACAATCTACCAACGCAGGCAATTTGTTGCTGCAACTGCAAGTGGTGACAAGACAGGCAGGTTGATGAAATACGATATATCAACCAAACAAGTGACGTTACTACTAGAAGGCCTTTCGTTTGCAAATGGTGTAGCCTTAAGCAAAGACAAGACCTTCGTGCTAGTAGCAGAAACTTCAGCATGTCGAATACTGAGATATTGGCTTAAAGGACCCAATGTAGGAACTCATGATACATTTGCTCAACTCCCAGGATTTCCAGACAACGTTAGAACGAATTCAAGAGGGGAATTTTGGGTCGCGCTGCACTCGAAAGCATCACCACTTGCTCGATTGCTAACATCAAATTCGCGGCTAGGCAAGACGCTGTTGAGCAAATGCACAACAACTTGTTAGTAGGAAGACAGCCACATGCTACTGCCATTAAGTTAAAGTGAAGAAGGACAAATTTTGGAGGTTTTAGAAGATGTTGAAGGAAAGAAATTGAGATATATTAGTGAAGTTGATGAGGAGGATAATGGAAAGTTGTGGATTACTTCTGTTATGATGTCTTCTTTGGGAGTTTATCAATTGTTTTAAGGGAACTTATCAATCGTGGTCCCAAAAACTGTTTTTTTTTTTTTTTAAATGTTATTCAAAATCATAAATTATTTTTGTTGTACTGACTTTCTTTTCTTTTCAAAATTCTATCTATTAACCTTTTTGGAGGCAAAACTACAATTTATCCAATTTCTATCGCTTCGTTCGTTTAACTTGAAAAATGGCTTCTTTGATTTTGTCAAAGCAATTCAATCCATTTTATAAGCCGTGCCCGAGAAGTTTCGCCCAAATTTTTATCCGAAGCCTGAGGCCACCTCTCGATCCGTAGGATAACACCCACCGAAAGTCGCAAAAAAAACCACAATTCCTGTCGTTTTGCCCGTTTAACTTGAATATGACTCCCTGGCCCGTCAAAGCAACCCCATCCATTTAATAGACCGTTGTTGGACCGCCCGAGAAGTTTTTCCAAAAATCACACACGGAGCTCGAGCCCACCCCTCAAACCGTGGGTTATCACACATCAAAAGCCGCAAAAAAACTTGCAATTCCTAATGTTTCGACCGTTTAATTTGGAAAATATAACTCTCCGAACCTGGCCCGCCAAAAGTAACCCGATTTATTTAATTATTTTTTAACTGTAAAACGTACATTATCTTTGAGTTTCCAAATATATAAAATTTATCTTGAAAAATATTAACCACTCTATGTCCGAATGCACGGTCAAAATCAAAAGGTTAGACTCTCGAAAAACAAACACTATCCCAGATAAATTGGGACTGCGTGGGAATACAACTCTAGTTAACTAATTAATTTCTATAATTAAAAAGAATTATATCCTATCGTGAGATTAATTCTCTTGAAATTGTATCCTACTTATTGTTTACTTAGGAAATCATAAGTATTACTATTTGTATATAAGCAAAATTAAATAAGTTTCCAAATCCAAACCAACTTTGTAAAACAATATATAACCCTATAATCAAATATGGAAAAGGAAAATTATCTACCTTTATATAATACTTTTATGTTATACACATGAAGCATGCATATCGAAACACAATTCATAACAAACTAAATTTCATGGCAGACGAAAAATATCGTATGCTAATTGTAGGTCGGGCCTTTCGTTGGATCCTGCATATAACGAAAGTTTTACCTAGTACATCCAATGAATTGTCCTTTTATTAATTGTTTTATGTCCAATTTTGCAGTGGTATATGTTTGGTTAGCGGTTCCTCTAATTGATACTTCTTAATGAAACTTTAATTCCTTATGATCAATAATCTTGTTTATGTATGTATATACAAGCAAAAATATTGCATTAATTTCATGTGAATAACCTTTATATACAATATGCTTCTATATATCTCAAATAAGTTGCGGCTGACTATATATATATATATATATATACCTTCACTGGCCATGTGTTAATTATATATATTACTCCATTTATTTAAATTCATGTCAAGTAAGAGGGAATCGAGATATGTGATGAGGAAATAAATATTAAAGGTCAAAGTTATCGATAGACACTCAAACTTATTGTCAAAATTTACTTAGATAATTAAACTAAGGTCTGTTCCTATCAGACTCCTAAACCTCCCAAATTTTGTTTCAATTGAGCCTTTTTTGCCTAATCAGCAACAGACATAGAGTGTGTGTGATACACTTGCCTGACGTGACAAAAATGACCAATACTAAAAAAAAACACGTGGCAATGATTTTTTTTAAAAAAATTATAAGTTAAAAATTTAATTAAATAATGACACTTGTCATGTGGGTCCAAAAATTATGAAAAAGAAAATTATTTTAAAATTAAAAAAAAAAAAAACCCTCCCCCCCCCCCCCCCCCCCAGGCCCCGCACCCACCCCCAAAAAACTGTCGTCTTCTTCATCCCCATCCCAAGTAAAAAACCGGTTCCCCCACCCCGCCCCCCTCTTTCACTTTTTTCTTCATTTTCAATAGCAAAGCTATTAAATACTCTAAGTTACAACCAAATCTAGAATTAGAATCATCTCAAATTTGGTATTCACCAATCAAATTACAACCACGTAGTCTTCTTAATTGGTATTTTTCCATTGGGGCATCAACATACTATTCTATAATGGTAATCTCCATTTTTTCCGGTAAAAAGGAACGACAACAATAGTGGTAATGATAATCTCCCTTAATTGGTAATTTTTTGGTTGAGGGGAGGAAGAAGACCTTTTCTAAAAAAAAAAAAAAAAATTAAAATGGCCAATGACCTTTTGAGGAAGACGACGATCAAAAAATTAAAATGGCCAGTGGCCTTTGGAGGAAGAAGACCAAAAAATTAAAATGGTCAGTGGCCTTTGAGGAAGAAGACCAAAACATTAAAATGGAGATGACCTTGAGGAAGAGACTTTTAAAACAAATAATTACAATGGCCAGATGGCCTTTTTTTCATATTTAATTTTTTTTTTTTTTGGATTGACATGTCAATATTTAATTGGATTGTTAAAATATTTTTCTTGGCTTCACGCACGAATCTCGAGTAAAAATCAAACGCAGTGTCATGTAAGCAAAAAATGTTCAATTGGAACAAATTTGGAAGGATTTAGGGGTTTGATAAATACAGGTCTTAATTGAAGTGCCTAAGTGAATTTTGATAACAAGTTTGAGTGCGTATCGATGCCTTTGACTAATATTAAAGTTCAAAATTTAACATATATGCATGGGAAAGTAGTATTTGACCGTATATATATACATAATATAATTGTTATCGTGTGATTAGGAGGTCATGAGTTTAAGATGTGAAAACAGCCCACAATAGACCCTTGTTGTTGTCCAACCCTTCTTGATACACCAAATTGCCCACCCTTTATAACGATGGTGTTCGAGTGAGTCAGCTTGTGTGCCTCAATCTTTCATTCAATTTCATCATGTTTAACAGGCATCATTTTTCTAAGATAATTTTGTTGTTTAATGATGCATGCAAGGGCAAGAGTAGTTATTTGGCAAATGCAGTACTGCCTCAAGTAGATGTTTTATTAAAAGATGACAAGTACGTAACAGAAAATAGTGATTTTATTTTCAATACAAATTTCCAACTTTGCCAATCCTCAAGTAAATTGGATATGTCACAGTTTTCTCACTCTTTCCATCTTCATTCCAAGCACTTGTGAATTTGTCAACAACATCATCAGTTAACAACTCAGCGCCCTTCTCTTTTGCAGTTTGATAAGCTGACCATGACTTCAAGTATGTGAAATATGATTCCAAATCCGTCACTTTCTCAATCTTGAACTCGAACGGTCCGTTATGATCACAACCATCTACAGCTTCAAATGGAAAATCAATAGTTTTGTACTTTTCATCCACCAATTTTCTTGGTGATTCCCAGTAAGGACCAGTATCAATGGTGTAAAACTTCTCTAAGATCGCGTCTACTGAGTCGCTTACTTCTGGCGTAGTGTAACACCATGCTGCTATTACTCCATTTGGTTTCTTGAGTAACCATTTTGCTTGTTGGTAAAATGTTGGAAGATCAAACCAATGCATTGCTTGAGCTATTGTGATCAAATCTACACTTGATTCTGATCCTATTTTGGTTTCGATTTCGGACATTGACATGTTAGGAGAGGTACATTTGTATTGAACATTTGGAACCTTTGCTGCAAATTCCAGCTGCTTTGGACTAGCGTCTGTGGCTATTACATCCTTGTAAAGCTTAGCCAGCTGAGGAAAAAACAATATTTTTGGATCAGTTTACGATGTCAGTCTAATTGAACACACGAACAAGTCGAAGGAGATTAAAAAGAGATACTTACAGATTGAGCAGCCTGGCCAGTACCAGTGCCAACATCCCAAACAAGGTCATGACAAGGTGTCTTTGAAGCTATAAAATTGAACAAGTTGTCAGGGTAACTTGGCCTCCCTACTGAATATTGTTGTGCTTGCTTAATAAACAATTTTGCCATTCTTTTTCACTTTATGATATGATGAAACCATTGATCCCTTTTATATATGGTCATTTGGAAAGAAGAAGAAAAATAGCAATTTGCATGGGGTTGCGTATTGCTTTTTGCCTTTTATTGTTAAAGAGTAAATTAATGTGAGTGGTTGGATGGAACTTTCCTATATTCAATGTATATGCATCCCTTAAAATATTTTTTATTTAAATATCACTTGATACCGTTTGCAGTCTGGTAAATTAATCTATTTAAAGAGAAAACCGCTTCGTATCAAAAAGATAATTGCATGGCTGATGTCAAATAAGCTTATTAAAAGATTCCTACCAAATTACCACGATGAACATTTAACAAATCTTTTTTTTTTTTTTTTATATATCGAGGACTATCAAAAACAGCTTCAATACCCCCACAAGATAGGGATAAAGACATACGACATATCTCTTTCAAATTTCACTAAATATGTTATTGTTGTTTTGTGAAAGAATATTGCATAAAAAAAAATTCGCTTGCTTATTTTTTGTGTCTATGCTAACTTGATTTATGATTTCAATTCTAAATCTAAACAGTACTGTAATCTTAGAAGTTCAAATCTTAAATATCTATGTCGCTAATTAAATATCTAGGCTACCAACTTTATTGAGTCACATTATTATCCTCCAATAATGTGTTGTAGTTGAGAAGCTTTTCGATGAGATCGACATGTGTCGTCAACATTCTTCGACAGCAATATCGAACCAAACCCAATTTATTAAGTGCCTCTTTTTCTTCATAACCTGCTAGGAGTAGTTCAAGATATTCATTCCACTTGTTTCCAATCACCTTCCCACATGTGAAGCATCGAATCGGGATGATCATCTTCTTAATAAAAACAAATGCAACCTTAGTCTAAATTAAAAAAAAAAATAAAAAATTAGTGTAATAATGTTTTGTGATGTATAATGTTAGGTACTTTGATTTCAATTCTTAATAAGGAGCCAAGTTATGTGTATATATAGGACTACAAAAAGAGAACTAACTAAACCAAATCATAAATGAATTAGGAGAAGGTCCTTAATTCAAAACCGAAATATAATAGGTTTGCACTTAAATAAACATTACTGTAGAATGAGAAATTCGGGATAGTGCGGGACAGTAACAGTAAGTTGAGAAAATAAAGAAGACGCGAACGGTATACAAAAGTGTCTTTGCATACAGACTTAAGACACCAAACTCTAAAGGATCGTTTGGCAGGAGGGGTAAGGATAACTAGTCCCGGGATAAATTTAGAAGAGGAGCTTATCCCATGTTTGGTTGGGACAAAATGAATGGGATAGCTAATCCCGAAATAACTTGTTGTCCAACGAAACGACCCCTAAATAAGTTGTTAGAAGTACTAGCTAAATAAGTAGAGAGTAAACTCAGGAGCAACACAAATAAGAAGATAGAAAGGGAGAATTTAGGAATATGGAGTACTAGTTTATTGTAACACATCAGAAGAAAGCTTTAGGACAAAAGCTCATGGGAGTTGTGGAAACATCATTAAACTAAAACAACTCTTACTTGGTACAGAAGTTACAATGCTGTACAGAAGAACCTAGCAGACTTTCTACGACATGTACTCTCTAGCAGACCATCCTGAGTCATGTCTCCCGAACGAGTAGGCTGTTGGTGGCATCTGCGATAGGTGGAAGGGATCTGGTTCAATTCCGTAATCAGTCAGTGGCCTGTGCTCTAAAATGTCGTCATGCTTTTCAACAAATTCAGGAATCTCAAGCTCTCCTTTCTTTATGTCGTCCCAAAGGTATTGCAGTCGACTAACATACTTTATTTTCCAATACAAGCTACATCAAAAGAAAACAATAGTGAAAACAATATGCTGCCAACATAGACTAATGCAAAATATTTACTTGTTACAAGGGCATGCAACAAGATGAGCATCGCTTGTCCTGAAATTGACGAGTACAGTACTGTGGTGTAAATATCGCGGTCAAAAGTTCATACAAAAAGCTCTCGACGTGATAGGATGCCTTGTGACTAGAATAAAAGGCCTAAAGACCCTTTTCAAGATGAAAATTCAGGTTTCAGTTTACAAATTACAAGAGCCTTCTTTGCATCAACAAATTTCGAAAGGGATAAAATAAATGATCCGACCCCCCGAAAATTTTCAAGTAGATGATACCTTCCAAATTTGAACACGAGTGATCAAAACGATATCTCTAAAGATGGTTTTCACTATATTCACAGAGGTACGTCATTTCACAATGCAGAGTTTTTAGAAAAATGTGAGTTCAACAATAAAAATCAAGAAGCTACTTACCCTCCACTTAGAAAGAATCGGCCTAGCGTTGCAAGAACAAGCCTTGACCGTAACCCAGGATGCACAAAGTATACAGCCTGGAGCCTGTCCTTATGGTCAGAAGGCAGCTCCTCATAAATCCACCTCAAGATGGTCAGTCCAGGGTTGTTGTCTTCCGTCTGGACAGTACTATGCATGTAGACAATGCAGAATGGCCCCTCGGGAAGCTCCGTGCAAATTTTGTTAAAGACATACTTTTTCAGCCGCTCCGCACTTATAACTGGAGCTGCGGGTTATTATTGACATAGTTGTTTCATACATTTCTCAAGCGAAAAATAGAAAGGGAAACAGTAACGAAGAAACACGATGTGGAACATCACTCGAGACACAAACACAGCAGCCACGAATAAGTTTAAACGAATCACAACATCAATTCTGAATAATGGTATTTGCAGAGAAAAGTCTGTCCTAGTCGCAGTAAATAATTTTCTTTTATTAGGTTAATCACAGCAAATGTTATCATAACTTGCATTCAACTAAAAAGAATATTTTGTCCAAGTACTTTTGAAATCTCCCGAGAAGCAAGACAGAGATGTCATCACAATGTTTAACAACTAAAAAGTTTGATAAAGGAATACCACTGACGGCAATACTACTTCGGACGTGGGTTGACGTCACAGGCTTACATGGTGTGTTCTTCCATCAGTACATCAAAATAGCCACTGAGACAAATACAAGACACAAAGGAATATAGGAAAATAAAGCTCAAACGCTAAAGTAGTAGCTTAGTCTTCAGGTTGCTAGTGCAGAAGGCAGAAACATCATGGTAATCCATTTACTCAATTGCATCCATCAAGACTATAGTAACTGACTAAGCCAATCTTATTTAGAAAGAAAGTCCTAACAAAAACAAATACTAAACTCAAACAATGTTGAGGAGAAGGTTTATCATATATTAGATACAGCTGAAGGTCAAGGTCTCAAAGTAAGCAGTACAGCAATCCTGATACATAAAAACATGACCAAACATAGTGACAGCAGATGCATACTATCTTCTTTAATAGGTAAGTGTATGGGAAATACTATCAATCAAACAGGTTAGTATTTGTTTCATTACAATAAAAAAACAACTAAGAAAAATTCAAGAATGGAACCAACAGTTCAGATAGTTAGTAGTTGAGACCATCAAAGTGAAACCAGAGTACCATCTCACCAAAGACTCTTTTATCTTTGAAACTTTACCCAAACACTGAACATAACCAAATCAGTGCAAGTACCCCATTTGAGCCGGACAGAGCTAAAACACACAACAACGAAAAAAAAGGAAAAGGAAAAACAGACAATCACCTTTTAATTTTATGCAGCCACTACTTAATTATCTGATATTCTTTACACCCCACTTTAGTAACCACCTACTGCTTTCTCCATCCCAAAATGAACAAAGGAGTTCAGAATCCAAAGGCAAAGCGCCCATCTTTTTTATATGAATTTCGACTTCTCATCTATTAACAGCAGCATAAAAAATGGAATAAACAGAGAGAGTAATATTTCATTACAACAACCAATCAGGTTAACAACAACTCAGAATATTCCAAACACAAACAGTGCAAATAGCCAGTAGAGACCATCAAAGTGAAACACAAACTACCATATTACCTAAAGACTCAATTTTTAAGCTTTTAAACAACTATTTCATCTTAGCCGGATCAATATAGGTACACCATTGTGGGTTTACAGAATCTAAAACACACACTGAGCTTCAAAATTACAAAACTTGATCATCTTATTATTCACAAGATACTTAAATCACCACATGATACTTTCACCTCCCACCAGCAACAGATATCAATACCTCTATGTTACCTATCCATCACGTATAAGCAACAAACTACTACTACTAAATAACCATAGCATCCGGACCACCTTGCACACACCTAAACTAAATCCAGAGAATACCTACCACCTCCCATCAAACAATAGGCACTAGGTAACTCTATCCATCAAGAATAAGCAAAAAAAACTACCTTTTCCTTTAATACCATAGCGTTCGGACCAGCTTACACGCACCTAAACTAAATCCACAGGATAACTGGCACCTCCCACCAGCAACATATATAGATAACCCTGTTACCTATCCATCAAGAATAAGCAAGAAACTATCTTGTTTCTTCAATAACTATAGAGTTCGGGCCAGCTTGCACGCATCCATCAAGCATAAGCAAAAAAAAAATTATCTTTTTCCTAAATAACCATAGCGTCCGGACCAGCTTGCACACACCAGAGACGGAGCCAGAATTTCAACAAAGGGTTCTATATTAAAAAAAACTTAGGATTTCAACTAAAGGGTTTCATATTTAAAGAAAAATTAATAGAAGGGGTTCAACACCTACTATAACCATAAATAGTATATTTTTCCGTGAAAGAGGGTTCAGCCGAACCCCAAACAAAAGGCTAGCTCCGCCCCTGACACACCTAGACTAAATCCACGTGATAACTGCCACCTGCCACCTCCCACCAGGAACTCTATCCACCAAGACCCAAACAGATACGAAGAATACATAGTTTAGTTAATTACCAGGGAAGTATTTGCCGACAATACGAAAAATCCGACGACCCGACTTATCCGACCCGGATTGAAGTTGGAAGAATTGGAGTGAATCAAGATGGGCAAAATCTTGGTGGTCATCATCATGATCAGGGCAATCATACCAGGTATCTTCTTCGGGTCGCGTCAAAAAGGGTCGGGCATCAATACCAAGATCCGATGCAAGTACAAATACTGAGAAATCATCGTTACTGTTACTGGAGCTTCCCATTTTTATCTATATCTATCTAAAGCTAAGCTAAGCTAAGCAAACATACACACACAGAGAGTATATAGAATAGATATAGGCCCACACTAAATTTATTTTATTTTTTCCACTCTAGAGCCTAATTACTTTATGGTAGGGGTGTACGCATCAAGTCAAATCAAATCGATGAATCAAATTAAATTGAGAAAAAATAACTAACTTATGATTTGATTTGATTTGATTGATTTGACGTTAGAAAAAAAAATTGATCATTCTTAATTTGATATGGTGTTAACAAAAAAAAGTCAAATCGAATCCGAATCAAACCGACATAATATATATATATATATATATATATATATATATATATATAATTTGAACTTTTTTTATAAATAAAATATTAATTATAATCTACTTTTTAAATATTTTTTCAACTAGTTTTTATAATTTTCAATAATTTGAAAGTAGATGTAGATATATATTTAGATTTAGGCCTTTAAGTTGTAATAATTTTTTATTAATTGCTAATTAAATGATCGAAAATTCAATATAAACTTAAAACCTAAACTTTTCACTCTTCATCTCACTTTTTAGTTTCACGCTCCTTATTTTTTCATAGTTATGGTTTTTCATTTTCACATGAGTGAAAATATATTTGATCTGGTATTCGATCACAATATAATTGTAAAAACTAAAGATTATAAAAGAAAAATCGAAAAACCCGAAAAAACCGATTAAAACCTAAATCGAAAAAACCAAATTTATGTTGGTTTGATTTGGTTTATAGTTTTAATAAACCGACATGATTGGTTTGTTATTTTTTTTAATAAAAACTGAACCAACCCGACCTATGTACACCCCTATTTTATGGTATGGTTAAATTTTTTCTTCGTTTAACTAGGTATAGTTTGGCCATCAAAATTAAAATATATTTTTTTATATATTTTTAAAATTGAAAATAGAATTAAAGTTGTGTATAGTATTGAGTTGGCAATTTATCGAAAATAATCTTATACTTCGTCTAAGGCATTGATATGAACTGCATATACTTTACGCTCTTCTGATATTACTTTGTGGAAATATAGTGGTATGTTGTTGCTATTGTAAAAAATACCCATTTTTTGACCGTTCTAAACAAGTACTCCCTCCGTTTCATAATAAATAAATTGTTGGATTTTGACACACATATTAAGAAAAAAACATTAAAGATATAAATTTAACACAACTTTTTATTTTTACCCAAAAAAAAATAAAATTGACTTTATAATACCTTTCCAAAAGTTAATTGATTGTCAAATCATAAAGGCAAATTTGAAAAAAAATTCAATGGTTCACTTATTTTGAAATATTAATAACTAACCCAACAATTCACTTATTCTGAAACGGAGGAAGTTGTTTTTAGTTTTAATGTTACTCCTAAATAAGTATTTGTCTAAGTCTTTATAAATAAATTGATTATGTTATTCAAAATTTGTGCTTGGTGGAATAAAATGTCAAGTTAAAAATAAATAAATTTACTTAATGATAAATTAATAAAGTTATCTCTTATTTTTCAAAGAGTCACTCCCTCCGTTCCTACATGGTTGTCATCCAAGAAAAAAAAAATAGATGCATTTGTAATTTTGCTTTAAAGATCACTTCCAATTTTATTTATTTATTTTTGGGGTTTGAAATAAGAGTAGATATGTGTGTGAATTTGAGTGGTATTGTTATGACCACAGATTGATTGAGCTGCCATAAATGAGTGTCCACTATCCACCACAAGTAACAGTATTATTATGTATGTAACAAACAAGAAAATGGAAAAAACTTTCTTTCTCTTCACTTGCTCTTTACCACATGGTTAGCAATCAACTCTTTTTTCTTTTCAATTATAGAAATACTTAAGATATATCATTGCCCTTTAATCATTTATTTTTAACTCTTTTAAGTGTTTAAAGATTGATTCTTTGTACATGTTCTGCTTCATTTGTGTTGAAAATTGAGTTGTTTTCTTGAATTTTGCAAGAATATAGGGGACCCCATTTGTGTTGAAAATTGAGCAGCTTTCTTTGTGTTTTGTTCGATTTTTCAAGAATATAGGACCCCATTTGCTGTTTTCTTGAGATAAATTGCACCTTGTTGGGAAAATATGGATACGCTCTTGAGAACCCCAAACAATCTTGAATTTCTGCATGGATTTGGTGTTAAAGTTAGTGCCTTTAGCTCTGTGAAGTCTCAGAAGTTTGGTGCTAAGAAGTTTTGTGAAGGTTTGGGGAGTAGAAGTGTCTGTGTGAAGGCTAGTAGTAGTGCTCTTTTGGAGCTTGTACCTGAGACAAAAAAGGAAAATCTTGATTTTGAGCTTCCTATGTATGACCCTTCAAA
Source organism: Capsicum annuum (assembly GCF_002878395.1). Lineage (NCBI taxonomy): Eukaryota > Viridiplantae > Streptophyta > Magnoliopsida > Solanales > Solanaceae > Capsicum > Capsicum annuum. Next base: position 206,971 of record NC_061115.1, on the reverse strand, counting down.
AGGGGTTGTTGTGGATCTTGCTGTGGTCGGTGGTGGTCCTGCAGGTCTTGCTGTTGCACAGCAAGTTTCTGAAGCAGGACTTTCTGTTTGTTCGATTGATCCGAATCCTAAATTGATATGGCCTAATAACTATGGTGTTTGGGTGGATGAATTTGAGGCTATGGACTTGTTAGATTGTCTTGATGCTACTTGGTCTGGTGCAACGGTGTACATTGATGATAATACAACTAAAGATCTTAATAGACCTTATGGAAGGGTTAACCGAAAGCAGTTGAAATCGAAAATGATGCAGAAATGTATACTGAATGGTGTTAAATTCCATCAAGCCAAAGTTATAAAGGTAATCCATGAGGAATCTAAATCCATGTTGATATGCAATGATGGTATTACTATTCAGGCGACAGTGGTGCTCGATGCAACTGGCTTCTCTAGATCTCTTGTTCAGTATGATAAGCCTTATAACCCCGGGTATCAAGTAGCTTATGGCATTTTGGCTGAAGTTGAAGAGCACCCCTTTGATGTAAACAAGATGGTTTTCATGGATTGGCGCGACTCTCATTTGAAGAACAACGTGGAGCTCAAGGAGAGAAATAGTAGAATACCAACTTTCCTTTATGCCATGCCATTTTCATCCAACAGGATATTTCTTGAAGAAACCTCACTTGTTGCTCGTCCTGGTTTGGGTATGGATGATATTCAAGAACGAATGGTGGCTCGTTTAAGTCACTTGGGGATAAAAGTTAAGAGCATTGAAGAGGATGAACATTGTGTAATACCAATGGGTGGTCCTCTTCCAGTATTACCTCAGAGAGTTGTTGGAATTGGTGGCACAGCCGGTATGGTTCATCCATCCACCGGTTATATGGTAGCAAGGACACTAGCTGCAGCTCCTGTCGTTGCCAATGCCATAATTCAGTACCTCAGTTCTGAAAGAAGTCATTCGGGTGATGAGTTATCCGCAGCTGTTTGGAAGGATTTGTGGCCGATAGAGAGGAGGCGTCAAAGAGAGTTCTTCTGCTTCGGTATGGACATTCTTCTGAAGCTTGACTTACCGGCTACAAGGAGGTTCTTTGATGCATTCTTCGACTTAGAACCTCGTTATTGGCATGGCTTCTTGTCATCCAGGTTGTTTCTACCTGAACTCATAGTTTTTGGGCTCTCACTTTTCTCTCATGCTTCAAATACTTCTAGATTAGAGATAATGACAAAGGGAACTCTTCCATTAGTACATATGATCAACAATTTGTTACAGGATAAAGAATGAATTCGACTTATCTGGGATCTTGTCCCATTTTACATGGCCTATATTAATACCTCACTCTTTGTTCACATTATTTGCTCTATATGTATTTCCTTTCCCTGCTTTTATGCTTGCTCTACTATTTCCTTCCCAATTTCTCCTAACTCGGGAGAATGATCGGAAACAGCCTCTCTACCTCTGCGGTAGGGGCTACCCTCCCCAGACTCCACTTGAGGGAATACACTGGTATGTTGTTGTTATTGTTGTTCTAATATAAGCTGATATGGCTCATTCTTACAACCAGCTTAATGCAAATGGCTACATAGTGTGATCTGCTGCTAATTGAGTATTCATCATCTTGTTGTGTATGCATGAGCCAACACTACTAGTTGAGTACCAAAATCGAATTGTGTCGGTCCATAGGCTTTTTCTAAAGCTCTTCCTATTACTAGTTAGCGCGCGCTATCTTCTTATTGCAGCTAGCGAGCGCGACAATTCCAAAGGGAGAAGGAGAGAAGTATATGTAAAGAAAAGAAAACAAGAACTTTATTAAGGATTGCTTACAGACAACAATGCTTCAGACCTCAAAAAAAAATACAAAACAAATAGAAAAAAAAAAACTACCACACCTTCATTAATATCCTAAAGAAAATACAGTCACATCACACATTTTACTATAATCTAGTGAATAGCACTAGTTAAATACATCAACACCAGGTGGACTCCTTCATATGTATCCAAATGCTAAACATCTGATCAAAAGCAAACATCACATATCCAGCAGCAGCACAGTGCAGCCAGGCTGCAAAAACGCAAAACCAAAAAATTCTCAGTATCATCATTATTGTATTCAAGGCAACGTAACAGATTAACAAGTGATGAAAATTAAGAAAACTTAATAATTACCATCCTTCAATGAATCCTCTCTCTCCTTTTGGTTTACTTCTTGGAAAACACTTCATCTTCTTGTTCTTCTTTCCACTTGGTGTTGGTGTAGATTCAGTTGGATAACCTTTAAACACAACAAAATTAAAGAGAAGGGCTGGTTAAGTTCAACTACATGTTTCTTTTGTCTGTATGTGTACAACAACAACAACATATCCATTGTATCCCCACAAAGTGCGATCTGAGGAAGATAAAGTGTACACAATTCATACCACCACCTCATATGAAGTATGAAATAGAGAGGTTATTTCCGATAAACCCTCAGCCCAGGACTTGTGTGTATGTGTGTGCAAAAGAAAAGGTTGATATATAAGGAACAAAGAACAGTCAGTTGAACACCTTTTGTTGAAACATTATATCTTTTTTCATTTAATCATTAAATCCTTAACAGAGAAATTTTATCCATCTCGCCAATTTTATCCATCTCGCCATGACCTTATTGGTTAGTGTATGTATATAAGATCAAATCATGTATATGATATACTATTTAAACATATTTGTACTAACTTGATCTCAAATTTCTAAAAATATCGAACATAAATTCCTAACTTTGATACTGTATGATAAGGTGTGAATTATGAAGATGAACAAGAAAAACATACCTGGAGGAGGTTGGTTCATTTGATTTTCTTGATTTTGCATGGTGAAAAGATGAATACAAGAACAAGAAAAGATGTATAAATTTATATGTCAAGTAAATTAATAAGGTGATAACTCTTATGTAAATATAATATGAAAAATACTATGTTGAGAACTTGTATTGCAAATAGACACCTTTTATATATAGTTTTTCAGATGGATTGGATGAGAATCAAACTTAAAAGGAAATTAGATGGCAATATCCAATTTTAATTTATCTTTTTTCTTTGGTAGTAACTTTTTATTGGTGACCCCACACGTTATTTGTTAGTCAAAATAATGAGATCATATGTGTCAAAGTCGGTTTGAAAGATAAATACTTCCTCAGTTTCATTTTATTTTATGTGTCGCCTTTTGATCGGATACAAAATTTAAGAAATGAGTAGTGATTTTATAAATTTTACAAAATTATCCCTTTTAAAGTTTACTTTTTAGTTATTTTTTTTATTAAGTGGGATCCAGTAAAAATAAAATAAGAATATTGCTATTAAATAAGGAAAGATAATATTTTTTTGGGGAAGAATTAAAAAGGAAAATGACAACACATAAAATGAAACGGAGGAAGTAGAATTTTCCATTATTTTGTTATAGCAAGTTTTTAAAAATATTATAATGTTCGAGTCAGTTTGTATACATTTTATTTGTTTATTATATTATATATTAATTATTTCCTTTTTGTATATGTAGTGAATAACGTTTCAGAATTATATAACGTGTTTATCTTGATTGAAACTTAATTTTAATGTTTCATGATTTTTATTTACTTCATTGTCCGATCGTAGCATTTATAATAGAGCTCGATTAAATTTAAATTTAACTCAAAAAGCTAAGTCTTATAGATTGATGGATAAAATATTTTTTAATAAAAGATAATTTTATATTTTGAACGCGGACCCGTGACATTTCATTAAAATAAAAGAGGTATAAAAAGTAAAAATGATCACGAAACTTTGCATATTTTGATTGCTTCATCGTGTTGTATTCGTATAGGGAATATTACTTGTAAAGTCAAATTAATCTTTTAAAAAGGTAAAAGAATAATTATATTGTGTTTACATTAATTTTAGTATTGTGTTTATATATGAATTAGTTTTATGAGGCCCGTGCTAAGTTTGAGTCCAAGCTCAAAGTATAAAAATAATAATTTAGATCATATATTTTTTATTTTATAATCAGTATATCTAATGAACTGTTAAATAAGTTTTGTTGATAAGTTTCTACAATTATTAGATTTTTTAATCACATAATTGGATAAACTTTTTTTTAAAAAAAAATATTTATGAGGAAGAAGATATTATTAGAGAATTAGAATATATAAAAAAGTTACAAGTAATTCGACATTTTATATAATAACATAATTTAAACTATTTAATAATTACATTTTCGAAGAAGATCATAAATAGAAAAAAATATTGATATTTTTATAAAATTTGCAAGTATTATTTTTTTAGTTATAGCTAAAAATAAATTTATTTTGATATTCATTGAGTTTTAATTTTTTCTTATAATTTTAGCGGCAATAGTTTTTGCTAATTACATTTTTTCCATCTTATAGAATCATCTGGAAAAAAAAGTCAATGTTTTCAAGTTTATATTATAATCATTATAATCTCAATTAAGAGCCTTCACATAAATTAACTTAATAAGAATATATAAGGATATTAAATGATAATTAAACTACATTAATAGGTTGCTCCATTCGATCTATTTACTTATTATATTTATTTTTTACACGTCCCTTACAAGAGTAACTTAGTTGTCCCATTTTTTAATTATTGGTTTATACTTTTTCATATCCACTATGAGAAATAATAAATACAAGATATTATTTACTATACTATAATATCAAAAAGAACTATGAGATTGTAGTTGAAAGCATTGAAAACTTTAATTTGTAGGAAAAGTTAGCTTGAACATTGTTGATTTAAAATAAAAGGAGTTTTCATTAAATAGTAATCTAACCTGTGGTAATTAAGAAGAAATCAATTATAAAAATTCAAGTGGAATGATCTTAACAAAAAGAATAAAGGCAAAAATGAAAATATGTAATAAAAAATACTATTAATTATCTTGTGTAGTAATTTCATTTCACCAAAAAGTAAAAATAACAAAACAAAAACCCTTGCGAGGGTTATCAAAATCTCAAGATCTTCTATGCTTTAGAGGTAAAAAAAGATTGTCTTCAAAAGTTATTCAAATTTTATCGTTTTATTTTTTCAAAAGACATGACTTATTTTTTTAGCTAAACAGTGTTATATTAATTCAATAAAATTAGAAATTAGATATTCAAAATTATATGAAAAATAAATATCATAAATTGCAATGATTATATCAACATTATAATATCATAAAAAAATATTGATTAAAGTTCATATAATTTGATCCCCAAAAGTGAAATGTAACAAATATTTTAAGATGATGAAGAAAATATTTTAATAAAATCAAAAAGAAATTTAACTAATTACAAAGGTTCATGTGCAAAATCTCAAAAAGAGAATTATGACAAAGAAATGCCACATGTAAAAATTTTATACCATAAATTTTAATGTGAGAACTATTAAAAATTTTAATGTGAGGACTATCAAAAATTTTAATGTGAGGACTATCAAAAATTTTATTCTCCCTTATATATATAGTAAAATGTTTTAATAGATATAAACAAAGTTTATTAAGAATATATTCTCAAAAAAAGTAAATTATTAAACATCAAAAGATTCCAAGGCCAACACGGTTTTTCCTTTTTTGCAAATCTTTTAACTACCTTTGCAATATTCCCCCACTTCCCAAAATTAATAAGTATCAATTTTTAAGTTTGTAATTAATCTAATCTAATCATACGTAGTTGTTTTAAAAAGAAACATTGTATTAAAATAAAGAGAATAATATAATGGTAGATCATCAATTAGATATAAATGGATATGTTGCATGTTGCTAAATATAATAAATTAGAAAAAAAAAAAAAAAGTAAACCTTAAAAACTTTGTCTGTATGAAAAGATTGTACATAGAATTGATTATAAAATTTTAAACAAATTGCTTAACTGATAAGGAACTATTTAATTTGTTCCAACTGAATAATAGAATCTTCTATATGTGGTCATAATTTATTGGTAAGTCATTTTCATTCTAATTGTGGTTGAAAAAACTTTGCATTTCGATGTAAAATTGCTCATATTATAAAATTATTGTAAGCTGAAAGTCGAGAAAAATTAAGTAATTTGTATCATGAAGTAATATTGACGATGAGAATTCAAATAACTGATCAGAGTTATTTAAAATTACGATGATGACTTGGTTCAACATTCAAATGGTCCAAGTTATTATCATCCATTAATGGATTCTAACTTCATATTATTATCCTTAATAAAATTAGTGAAAATGGAATATATTAGAAAAAAAGTAATTTTTTTCTTGAATTGGAATTATTAGAGCGTTTAATATGAAATCTAATGATTTTAAATGGATTATATTCTTAAGTGTGAAGTGATATCATCACACAATTATGAAGGAAGTCAATTTTATAATGAGTATTATCATTATAATCACTAAAATTTTAATTGTGCTTTGATGAAGTTTTATTTTGCAAAAAGGATTATGCAACTTGTTTAATTTCATTAAAAAAAGGACTAGTTTAATTTTAATTTTTTTCAATTAACCATTAATAAGCATGGCCCTACAACTTTCGACTATAGTGATACGAGCGCAACGCATGATGTGTGAGTTAGGTGCACTTCATGAATTTGAACCCTACTCCAGAAAAGAGTTTGATTATTAAGTGCAAAATAATAGAGGGATGAGGCCGTTATCCAAATAAAAATATTTTTTTTAACAAAAAAACCATATATAGCCAAGCATTTTTATTTTTAATATAATTTTTTAAAAAATTGGATAGAAAGCTTTTATATCCAATCTTTCATCTTTTATTGGGCTTTTATGGGCCTGGTCCACTAAACAATCTATCTAGTGCACTTCCCAAATTGGGCTGCCTCTAACTCACCTAAGGCCATTAGGACCCGTAGCGGCAGAGCTAGAATAGGGGTTACGAGCTCGGTAGAATTCAATAATTTTTTTATCCAAATTTTATAGCTATCTTAAGAAATTTGTTGAATACGTACAAATTATTAGTTTAGAACTCAAAAACTCTAAAATATTATAATTCTCAATTCATAATAACCTTCCAATCTTGCTTTACGATTTGGCGTAATAATTTGTGAACAATATAATAAGATAGAAAAATGATGAACGCAACCGAGTCATGGAAGAAAACTTGCAAATTATTCGATAAAATAGAAAAATAAAATTATATTAAAGTTTATATTTAACGACGGTAATATAAAGTTTGAACTGTTAGAAGATATGTGAACTTGAACTTCAAGGCACGATACAACTTGCAAACCAAATAGAAAATATAAATAATATTAGGCAAGTCTGATGTGACAAGTTCACGATTGGCTGCAGACGGAGGTTGAATTCATTAGTAAATCTCCCACACGAAAGATTCACCTCCCAACAACTCAATCATTCCCTCGCCGATAAACTTAAAGCTTTAAACAAAATATAACAACAATATACCCAATTTACGCAGTTCATACCTTGATAATAATAAGGGACAAAAAGCAACAAAGTCAGATATAATGGAATTTGTCATTCGTCCTGTCACTTCAAACATGTTGCCAACTTGACTACACATAGATCCAACCAAAATTAAAGCATATATATTATAAAAAACAAAAATTATAAATAATGACTCCCACTTTGAAAAAAAACTCAATCTATTTTAACTAATCTATTCTTCATTAATTCCAAATTAATATCCATATACGTCAACCTCAAAATCTTCTTCTCCATTCTTTTATTTTATTTAAATTTGGTATATATTCTAATAACGATTGACAGATCATGAGCTTTAGAACAACAGTAAAATTATTTTATTGTGACTTATAAATCACAACTCCAAAGAGTCGACTAACTCTTAGCTGTTTCCGCCGCGGATGCGGAAGACCATCCTAACTATAAGGTCTTTCCTTTCTCGGATGAGGGTCCTCTCCTCTACTTCCAAAGTGCTTATTTAGTTTGGTAGCTGTTGAATGCGTTGTTTCATCAATTCCAGAAAAACAGTTGGCATGTAATCTAACAAGTCATGCAGAGTTTGATGATCCCTCTCGAAAATAAAGATTTAAAGTGCTCTGTAATTTACTGAGTATTCGATATAACTCATGCATTCATGTACACACCAGCGTAGACAAAGTAATACGATATCTCCAATAGTCAGTCTGTTTCCATCAACCCGATGGGAGCGGGGTTCAGCTATGAAAATTAGCTTAACTAGATCGTCGGCATGACATTCTTTAAAATATGATCATAAGTTCTGATAGCGCGAGATATTTTTTTGCACCTGACTGTTGTTTAATAATTAGTATTGTATTTTTTTCACCACAGGCCAAAAAGTATAGGGATTGTGACAGGAGAAAAAGAAGAATGAGGAAAAACGTAGAAGAAAATAAAAAGTTGAAAACGTCACCTGAATATTTGGATTATATATGCTCAACTAGTATCACTAATTAGTTTCTATATTTGCTTAGTTAATACTACTATATTAAGTCAAAGGGCAACCTTAAATTAATTAATCAACCTTTTGCCAATTGCTTTAATTTATTATTTATACTATACAATAATCTTGTTAACGTTGAAAAGATTTGTCACACTTTATTGCAATTGGAATTTTCTATAGTTTAGAAATTCGTCTAATTAGAAAGATTATTTATTATATATATATATATATATATATATATATATATATTTTAAATTTTAAATATCTTGAACGAAATTTCTTATTTCAGCATTAAACTACTGTTAAATTACTTTTAATGGCCTTAAACATTCTATATTTCCAACTCATATGATTTTTAATTTAATTCTTTACTTGAAATGCATACTATAATGTGCATATACATCAATAAGTTTAATTAAGTAAATAAATTATATGTAACAAATTCTGCCGTGTAGCCACATTCAATGTTGAATTCATGCAAGACAAAACCAAATATAATTTTCTAATACCAAATCATGTCTTTCATAATTATACATTTCTTTAATTAGAAAATTATAAATCAAAGCCAATCATGTTTCTAAAGCATAGTACACATGATAAAAATAAAATAATATCTAATATATTAAAAGGAAATTGAAGAGTCATCTAACCCCACCATATACAACAAGCCAAATTACATCCATTCTTGAAAATTTTCATGCACATGATTTTATATTTTAAATTAATATCAACAAAAAAACCAAAATGGAGTAATTTTTTTAAAATAAATTGTAATATTTAATAATACCTTTTCGGTGTGACAGCAAGAAAATATGGGGAAGAAGTTGGGAGGTGGGATATATGGTAGACAATAAAATTATAAATAGTGCATTTGATTTATTAAGTAATATAAACAAACTAATTTTTACACCATTAGATTATTTAAACGATACTTACAAATTATGTGTTTATTATATAAGTGAAATTAGTTGTCTAAAAAATAAGTGTTTAAATTATAACTCTAGTTCACGTCCTATAAATATGTATATATATTGACAAAATCCCCAAATATCGTTTACTAGTATTTGACTATGATGTATATATATAGGACATCGAATTTGAAGTTTATGAATTTTTAGCATAAAATTAATATTTTATTAATTCTTTTTTGATCTTTATTGTGTAAAAAAGCCTTTACTTTATCGTTAATAAGTAACTACTAAAATTAAAAAAACAATGAATATAATCGATCTACGACAACAAATTAAATTATATCGTATATATAAAGTATATTCTTAAAAAAAATTAAAAAATTGATAGGACAGAAATGACAAGATTGACCTGTGTCCTTTCGTCTTCACAAAGCAAAAACTCAGATTCTCCTTTGTCCCATCCAATTATTTCCCCATTGCATTATCATCTCAATGCCCTAAAATCTAAACATTAAAAAAAAAAAAAAAAAAAAAAAAAAAAAAATCTAAAAAAATAACTATATTATTCGAACTCTTAAAAAATATTAGTATATGTGTTGAATTCTTCAAATATAACGTAATTTTTTTTAAAAAACCAACACAAGAGTGATAGAATTCTTAAAGAGTATGAGCAACATATATAGCAAGAAAAATCAATCACTTAACACACAGTACACAGACAAAAAAAGAATACAAAAGAGCGAAGGTAAAAATAATTTGAATATCATGCAGAAGATTAATTATTGTAGTAGTAGTATTAATAAAATGTTGAGATGATCGAGTTTCCTTTCTAGTCAGTCTCAATGAATGAATTGTTGAGACAAAATATATATATATATATATGTATAATAATCTTAATATTCATGTGAATGGTGGTACATTGATGATGAAGGGTGATCATGATGATTTGAAGTAGTATTAGTAACTCCAGCACCAAGATTTAAATACACCATTCTTGAATCAATGTTAATATTTGATCCAATGTTGTTGCCACCAGTACCACTACTTGTGCTAGATGTATGATCATCACTCATGTTTGGTGGGTAAATACTTATCGATGATGGGTCTATGTTCGCGCTACCTTCCTCTCTCGAGATCACCATTGCAGCTGATTGAACAAGTTCAAGACATAGTCTGAGCTTATTTGGTTCGATTTGAGCATGTCCCGGTATAGCTCCTTTGAATAGAAAATCAGATGTTAGTGTACGTAAAATGTCCAATGGAGTTACCCCATCGATTATTGTTCTGACATTGGGATCAGCATGGTGGTCTAGTAGAACCGCGACCATGTCTGGCGACACCATTTCAGCTGCAATGTGCAGCGGAGTTTTCCCTGCAGGACCTGCAAGGTAGTTAACATCCGCTGCACCTAGCTCTAGCAACGCTTTCACTACTTCCCTGCTACAATTTTCAACTGCATAGTGTAATGCAATTGATTCATCAAGATTTAGCCCTTCTCCCATTACCATTAGCTTGACAAGTTCAACATCTGATGAGTCAAGTGCTCGTCTCATCCTACGGATTTTCTGGTCCTCCAGCTCAGCTACAGACCCCAGGTCGTGGTGATGGTGATGGTGATGCTGATGTGGCATTAAGGATCTACGCGCTAGGTTTGACTTGAGCCGGAGTTCTTCTATTTTGGCTACGACATCAATAGGAAGGTGTTTAGCCAAGATTTCAGGTGGAAGACCTGATTTCGCTACCAAATGTGAACAAGTAGTCCATAGCTGGTGCATGTCTTGCTTTCTTGATGCTATTAGAACTCTCATTACATCTTCAATTGAAGTTTTTTCTACCATGATTGCCAGTTGCTTCTGCTCAATCCAAAAGGAAAAAACATGAAAAATACGCTTTGGATTGTATTTGGATAATATATCCAAACTACTACTACTCTTTGTACTATTTGGATACCCAAGAAAAATCATAAAAATACAGTAGTCGATAAGCATCAAGTGCGGAAAAATACTCAATATTTGGACACATTTGGATTGTATTTGGATATCCAAACTACTAATGTCTTTGTTCAAAATTGTAGTTCCATTTATGTGCTATTTTTTTCTAGTAACTAAATGAGGAAAGTAGACCATTATTTGGGAAAGATTTGGTCTCATCACTTTTTGATTTTTGAAAGACAAGATGGAGAAATCAAGAACCATATTTGGAAATATTTTAGATAGTGTATAACATGATAATAAAAGAAATATAACTAATCTCACATGAAATCAAGACATCTAGTATCAAAATTCCATCAACAAAAAAAATAAAAAAAATCATTAAACAATTAATGCAAAAATAGGAAACAAAGGTTAAAGATTGCCCCCTTTCTATTTTGTATATATATTCACTTATTTATATAAATGAAGAGAATATGTAAAACAAATTTAAAGAAGGAAGATTCTGCAAAATAAAATTTAGTACTACTAACAGAAAAGAAAGAAGTTGTTATTACTACTAAAGTACTACAATAGATTATTTCTCTATGATCAAATCGAACTACCTCTGATAAACTAAATTAAATATTCTTGTCCAACAATCAGGAAAACCAAAAAACAAAATTAACCATCCTCATTTCCCAAGAAAAAGGAAAATCTAATTTCCAGTACTCTTCCAAAAATCCAAAACACCAACATACAATAAACAAAAGTAAAGCAAAATTAACCCGGAATGTAACTTATATACATTGACTGTGTGAATAACATGATAAATATAAAAAATTCTTTAAACTGTCGGCGAATATAAGTTAAACTGAATAAGGAAATGTGAAGGACAAATGATTGATTGATATATATAAATTATAATAACCTGAGTGAGCAAAGCAAGCTGTTCAACACCAAAAGATCTAGCGGCTGAGAGTGTATCAAGTGCAAGATCAACGGCTGAGGTACAATGTGTATGCCAACAACCTCTTTCACCACAATTAGGCCTAGGTTCATGTTTTTGTGGCACAATTGATACTTGTCCGCTGTACAAAAATTGCATCATCAACAAAAATACTTCATACCCTACAGAGTTCACCGGTATCACTACTGATGATGATGATGCCGGTGAACCTGTATCCCTCGACCCGATTACAGGGCCGAGTTGTGGGCTGGACTGAGGACAGCCCTGCCCACAGAAGAATTTCCTGAAGAAATGGCTCCTCGCTGCAAGGATGCAGCGATGAGCATGAACTAAATGACCTTCAACATGAAAAGTAACATCACTAAAAGCTTGACCATTGATGAGAAGATTTAGATAATCTAAAGAGAGACTTCTTAATGAATCTTCTTGATTACCACCACTCATATTTTTTTAATTTTTTTTTGTGTGTAAGGCAAAGTTTTTTTCTTCTTTTCTCTCTCTCTTTCTATTTAGTACTATAAAGTTTTTTAGTTCATGTTTGTATGGTTTGAAAGTAGTATTGGATGAAGAAGAAGTAATCAGTGAGATTCTTCTGTGTATATGTTTTGGTGTTTTATGTTGTGTTGTGTGGTTAAATATTTAGAGAGAGAGAGGGTGGAGCAATATGGATGGCTATTATGGGCGGCTGAGATATTTAAAAATAAAAAAAAAAAAGAGAAGAAGAAGAGAGAATATGGATAAGAAAAAGAAAAATAATGTCCTTCGGGATGACTCAGTTGATTTGGAGGTTGGTTATCTACACCAATGGATAATCCGAGTTTGATTTTTCCTCAATATTTTTTGAATCGAGCCTATCGTACAAGACTTATCGGGGTTTACCCAGTGCTCACCACAGAGTGCTCATCTGAAGGGCAGAGATTGTGATAACGATTGTAGCGGCTATAGTTATCCCGGGGTTCCAAAAAAAAAGAAAAAGAAGATTTCGTCCGTCTTAATTTTTATTTGTTTTAGTTGCTATTTAAATGGTTAAAAAAATGAGTTTTGTGATCGTAGTTTTCTCAAATACTTTCTATGTATTTTGAATTGTTAACTCTTATAACATGTAGTATATAAAGATATTGTATATGCGTGGATATAATATCATTGTAATTGTTTGTGTATGTATGTATGTGCAACCAACTGTATATATATGTAAGTATGTGATTTTCAAAGCAGAAGCTGGGACATAGTGGCGGAGCCAAGATATTTATTAAGGGGGGTTCAGAAATAGCATACGAATAAATCGAAGGGGGGCCAACACCTACTATATACACATAAAAAATAATTTTAACCATGTATAAATAGTATAATTTTTCACCGAAGGGGGTTCATATGTATATTTATGTCTTTTCAAAGCAGAAGTTGGATATACGTGTCTGTGTATGTGAAGACATCAACTGTATGTGTTACCAACTGAATTCAATTTATGTGTTCTTAAACTGTATGACTGTGATGATGATTTTTCAATCTTTTCTACTAGGTAATCCAGTGTTCTTATGCATGACGATAATCAATCCCGTCGTTGTAGTCGAACTCTATTATATATGAATTTCTAACCACATTCTCCATAGAGTCCTTTTATCGATCTCTTCCTTCTCCGAACTCTGATTATGGAAAACGGAACTGAGAAGAAGGTATCAATAATAACTGATTTTATCGCGAGACAGACAACTCATGATGTTCATATCGATCTATGATACGCCTCTCCATCTAGCATAAAATTTTTAGATACACAAATACATAGTGTGATAATTAATTAGTTCCCTATGATACACTTTTTTTGTTTAATAAAATATTAAATACTACTTATTATTTTATCCTCCCATTATTATTGAAAATTTAGGTCTTTCTAATTTTCTTTTTTTTTAAAAAAAAAACTAAATAAAAGTAGAAGTGAATGACAATACATCACTGGCTGTCTTATAATTCTACGATTAGACATTTGAGTTGTCATTTTTATTTCCCCCTAACTAAACCCTACCATCCACATTTTTCTCACATAGTACTTCTTATATCTCATCATTTTCATACTGAAAAAAAAAAGTACCACCACTTAAATTTGTCTTGTCTTATTAGTTACACATTAAATCTAATAGTATCCATTAATCTGAATTCACATCGAAAAAAATTTATTATACTCGTATTACAAGGAAAGTCGTGTTCATATAGTTTAATACACTAGTGAGTGGTCTTCATGAACTTATCTTATGGAGTGATTTACGAGAAAAATCTTGAAAACGAGTGATTTTGTATTTTTGATTCCACTTATTTCATGAGCAAAACTTCGAATTTATTAAGTTTTGCTTTGAATTTTGACCTTGAAGGTTCATTCATGAAGGAAACGAAAATTAAACTCTCATCATTTTCAAGGTCATCGAGTGTAATTTTTAGGTCTTTATAGTTTTAGTTATCAGAAAGTCTATATTTTTTGTGTATTTTTTATTTTCACACGTCTTATACTTATACAAATGAATAATACTTTCTCAATCATGCAATTTCTCAAGTGTTACGTATAAAATTTAAGTGTGTAGTTGATAATTCGATACAAATTTAATCAAATACATGCATAGTATAAGCTAGAAGTCATTTTCTCTTCATGTCTATTTTGTCACCATGTTTTCCCCCAAATTAGGCTTTTTCATATGCTTTCTTTGACATTTTTTCTTTTCTTTTTTGTCCTTTTTTGTCAATAGTAAATTGTCATTTGTCAATTCATAAATTATAGTATAGTAGTACTAGAGCTAGAAAATAAAAATGATCTATAAAACTATTGGAGTAGCATCATAAAATCCCAACATTATATACTTGGGGATTTTTTATTTTTTATTTTTGAAGTTTTTTGGTCAAACAATAGTTAAGAAAAGAGAGAATTTTTATGGTCCAACTTGTTAGTTGAATTTGATTGACAAGAGTTCTTGATTTGGAAGCAATTAAGTTGAAGGTGGAAAATTACTAAAGTTAATTTGCATAAATGTCAATTTGAAGTGAAAATGATGTGGAAAACAAGAAGAAATTTATAACTTTTGGTTTTTTATCGGTGTCTGATGTTCAGTATTCGTATTATGGCCTCTATCTCATCTTGAACCACACTGCATAATGACTCATCAAAAGGGAAATATCGTTCCTCGTCAGGATTTTTTTTCATATTCAAAATTCAAATTCCAAATAAGGGTGGAGTTAGCTAGTATTTAAAGTATACTGGTTCGACCAAATTCAATTATATCAATCGATATCATGTATTTATTTGAAAAAATTCATTTAAAATGGTTAGAACCCAACTCTTATTAGCTTGAAATTTCGATCTCATATCTGAAACTCAACTCGAGACTTCTAGTTAAGAACGGAGAGATTTAATCATATTTCAAACTAATATTATGACTAAAGGAATCATTGATGGTGAAGTTAAATAAATCATCTAGTTAAGTGGTCAATGATAGTTAGGGAGGCAAGAATATTATAGTCTGAACTCTTATAGAACTAACAACATTTATTTATAAATATATTTGCCACTTGCTTTTGATTCAAAAAAAAAAAAAATTCAAATTAATCTCAACTTGTTGTAATGTACAAAAGAGGTTTTTGGATACGAATTGCAAGTGCTTAAGGGACATGACCCTAACCACTTTAATTGAGTTGCATTTCAATTTTCAACAACTTATTGAAAGGTCAAAAGAATTCTATTTTCCAAAAAATAAATCACTTTTTGTAAAGTATTTTTAAGAAAATATTTTTTTCGAGGTCTAGTTGCAGGGCGATTTTACATATTATTTATATGTAAATATCTGCTTTTTTCTTAGCTTGATGTTCATAATTATAAGTGGCCCATATATCTCTATATCTATATTTGTGTTTTAGTGACTTTGATTTGATGTTGGTGAACGTTATTGGAACACGTACATATATAATTCCATTCCATTCCATATGAGGGAAAAAGTGGGTAAATATCATACTAATAATCATTAGTTCCTTAACTTTTTATGTTGAGCAAAGAGTCGAAAATGTTGGAATTGGATTTTTTTAGCCAAAACTTATGGTTTTAATATCTTTTGTATTTCAGATTCGATTAATTTGAATTTATATTATTGTGTAGTTACTATTAGGACAACATATTTGCTCGATATGATTGAAGACCTGAATGTGAAATCGTCAGCAAAGGGACCTCCTCCCACGCTTCTCCTAGTAATTTGAAGTACTTCTTATAACCTCTCTACTCGAGTATGCATCATCTAGTTTTCTTCCCATCGAATTTCTCTTATACATCTCATCACATTCTTTGACGGTGATTATATATAGAACCTTTACATGTGCACATTGATTCTACCAATGATGAGGTTCTTCAAGTTCAACTCTCTCTCTTAATTTTTACTTATGAATTTTATAATTCATTCTCTCTCAACCTTTAGAATTTTGGAGGAGACACATTTGAAGGTTGGCCAATTTTGACTTGTCTTGAGACTTGAATAAACCATACATGATACATTAAAAAAAAAATATTTTTAAACTCGATATTCAATACTCATATTAACAAGATCGATAGATTATATATTCACGGTAAGAAATTCTACATTGCAAGGCTAAAACTCTTCTTGGCTAATAATGAAAATTTTGTATTCAGTAGAATTTGAATCCGAAACCGCCTTATTTTTATGCACCAAAAGCTTATAGCCTTTGAGTATATATTTTTGGTTATTGGTCTTTGCAAAAATTATTATAAATACGACTGCCTATTTCATGATATTTCAAGTCAACCTTGTTGATGAACTCAATGCTTCCATATATTACAATTCATCATTCTATTCTATTTCAAATTTCTTTATTTGACTTGAAACAAAAATAAAAAATAAAAATATAAGATCTTAGAACAACCTCGATATATTAAATAATATAGTACCTAGTGGTGCGAAATTATTAAAATAATCTTTGAAAAAGTAATTTGATTGAGAAAATATAACATCAAATAGTTATTAATGCAAGACATGCTATGCATGTATATGAACTTTCAAAATACTGCATAAAAATTCTCTTTAATTAACTTTTATTATAATGTTATTTGATTTGATTTGACGTACTTATTGAATTCAAATGAATATATTTTGACAAGAATGGGCTTGCTAGTATTCGTTGGAACATCATATTCTCTTTGTTTCAATTTACATGGTACTGTTTGAATTTCAAAGAGTTAAACATCGACACAGAAAGGGTATATATTAATTTGAAAAATTTTAAATTAATTGATTATAGCAAGTTGTAAACCAAGTGGGGACAAGATTAATCACTTAATTAGATGCGTTTTCAAGTAATCACATGCAATTTTATGCAGATATTTGATTAACTTTTTGGATTTGTTATTTAATCTTTAAGTTTTTTTTCCATCAACGTTTCCTAATAGGGAAAAAGTTGAAAAGAGAACACATGAAAATATTTTATATTGCCTTAAAGAAAGACTAGTTGTTATTATTTTATTTAATGGTACACCTTAATCTATTATTTTAAATATCCCCCTTCTCCAATCAAATTAATTGACTCCTCCATAATATTTTTTTAATCTTGGTCTTTTAGGATGTCAAAATCATATAATTAGCTGGTGGCATTTAAAAATAAATTAATGATGACGTCTTCAGATCATAATTAAAAAGATAAAATCTTAGTCTTTCTTAAAGTGATATTATTAAACAAATATTGTATGATGGTTGGACTAAAATTGCAAATTAGGCAAGGATATCATTAATGATGAGCAAATGTGAGAATTTTTCTTTTCTTTCGAAGTAAAATATATAGGGTAAATTGAAAAAAAAAAAAAACTGCTTAAAATAAAAATAGGTGCCGAATATATAAATATACGTATATAATTCATATAAAAATATATAAGTAATTGTATATAATTAACGTATAATTTATGTATATTGCTTAAAAAAAAACAAACCACAATTTGTATAAAGATCCTAATTATATTAAGGGCATTAAGGGTCTATTTAAGTAAATATAATACAAATCTTGTTACTAAATGTTGTTTTGGTTGTATCAATTGTTATTAAATATGTATCATATGTATGTATTATAGAAAGATATATTTGGAGGTAGTATTAGGGTACTTAGTAAATAGTCAAGTGTTATCTTTTTATATACCAGTAGCATTAATTAATTAGTACTACTAGTCTTATTAGATTTTTGTCCTTCAATATTTTTATTATTACGTGTTGATCATTTGCTTCGATTATTATATTATAATGCTGTTGTTGTTGTTCCACTTTTTCATGAGTTGCTATGCCTGCTTACTTCTGTATTTTATTATCTTTTAAAACAACTTTTTTCGTTGCAGGTTGCTTGAGTTGAAGCTCTTTCGAAAAATAACCTCTTTATCTACATGAGATAGAAATAAGATTTCTGTATATATTCTACCTTCCGCTCCGCATGTGGAATTACACTAAGTATATATTATTAGGTGACTAATTAATCCTGCTTGTTTATGGGAGACATAAACCATATATATAGAAACATAGGTCCCCATTGCAAAATTTGACTTCTTCATGTTCTAGCCAACCCTATCATCATAACAAGCCCACAATAACTCCTCAATTTTAAGTGGCACCACACACACACACACTAAATCTTGGTGTTTGAAAGTTAGAAAAAAAAACATTTATCAAAAAATAATTATTGATCTTAGCAAACTTGTTAGTTAAATGAATCTGTTTATCATAAAGAGATATCGATTCGTTATTCAACATGCATATTAAAACTTTTTGTTTCGTCGAGTCCTGGTTAGCTTTGTGATGTTCGCTTTTAACGCCATAGAATTCATAGATCCTTAATCAGAGGTCTCGGGTTCGAACCCTGGGTATGGAAAAATTCTTGATAGGGTGCGCCCCGCTTTCCTCCGAATGGAGCCCTACGCTGCGCGAATCCGGATTAGTCGGACTCCAATGCAAGTACCGGATGAGAAACCAAAAAATTAGAATTCATAGATATATACCTTAGCCTATATATCTCAGGCAAATCAAATTAACTGTTCAAAATCTATAAACTTGACAAACACAATATCCAACCAAATAACAACTAAACATCGTAGTACGAGGGTCAAAAATACTGTTACACTCTTCGAACAGTAATACCTTCGCATAAATTGAAACTGAGGAAGTAATTATTGTGACTTATGACCTGATAGTTCTGACGTAGTTTTCAAATATGTATGCTATGTCTGAATTTACGATCAAGGTAGAGATATGATAATGTCTGCGTACATACTATCTTCAAATTAATATATGACACATAAATTAGGACGAAAGGAGTATAGTTTGCAGAGAGAATGATGAAATTCTTCTACTACTTTTATGTATAGTCATTCTTTTTCTTTCTAGACATACAGTTGACTTCTATTTTAATAATCTGGGACATGTGATTTTGGTGCAGACAAAATTCATGGCAATCCACATGATAAACCATTAATTTGGAACAACATACATCTAGTGGACTTCACATTGTATACCCAAAAAAGAAAAAAAAAAATGGACAAGAGTGCAAGAATTTGGTAAATGTTTTAATAGCTCATTCATCTCTGACCTTAGTTTTATGGATGTAGATCGACTGATCAAACTATGTAAAATTATTCTCCTTCGATATATTTTCTTCTATCATGTGATATGTAATATGATTCGCGTGTTAAGAAAATGTGTAACAAAAAAACAAATTAAAAACACCTAAAAGGCTAACCCCCTACTATATATGAACCATATGAAATATTTTAATTTCAATTAGTTGATTATCTAAACTTTCATCATATCGATGGGTGCTTGATTTTCACCTCATATATCCCCCTCTTCTCATTTCTCCTCCTCCCACTCCTATATATAATACTCCCACATAAATTAGGTTAGAGGGTTAGTGCGTGTGGGCGAGGCATAGCTAGTAGATAGGAGTGCTTTGGTGTAGCCTAGCTAGTAGTAGTCGTACGGTTTTACACGTAGATTGAAGTTTCTAGTAGGAGGGTTTGGGCGAGGTGTGCGCTCTCGGTTTGATTGCTAATATTTTGTGAGCGTCTTATTTCTGTTATTTCATCTTGTTTCATGTTTTATTACGACTTCATTTACTGTCTTTTATCCTAAGCCGAGGGTTCTATCGGAAACAATACTTCTTCGGAGGTAGTGGTCTGAACTGCGTACATTTTACCCTCCCAGATTCTACTATGTGGGAATACAATGGGTATGCCATTGTTGTATTGTTGGTCTTGTTGTTGTTCCTATTTAATTAGAAAACCCTAATTATAAGTTGTATTGTTTTTTGAATTTCATTTCTTACAAAATTGCTTATAGCAATTTTGATGTGACAAGACATTACTATATGAGTTAATGAATGACATTTCCTTCTCATTCAAACTGCCATGGTCCACATTATTTATCATACTGACAAATGGCAGAAACTCATACTTTGTACTCGTCGTTTGGTACACAAGATGGGATAAACAAATAACGTAAAAAAAATATTTTGTTTTATTTTTTATATATATAGACTAATAATTTCGTTAGCATGAATGACGGAGTAAAATAATTTCGAGAATTATCTAGTCTGTTACGGAATTATTATTTTTATCTCACGTATCAGACGAGTGAGGTGCTCACTGCTACTGATGTTTCAGAGTTTACAGTTTTGCTTTTACATTTGCAGGGGGCTATGGCTTATTCAAAGAGTGCAGTGGCACTGACTTCCATGTGCCATTAATGGCACTCTACTTACACTTCTCATGGGGTCCGATCCTTCTTTTAATTCTGTACATAACGAAAATTTAATGCATCGAATATATCATGATGATATTTGTGCTCATGAAACATACTATAATTATTAGATAATGTCAACATTCTATACGATAGCTTGATGATAGTCTGAATTGAAGTTATGATCGAACATGTATTGAGCAATTGAAAAATTATGCTATGTAGCTAGGTAAGAATTTGAATAAGCCAAATCGAAAAATTACGCTGTGTAGCTAGGTAAGAATTTGAATAAGCCAAAGGCAAGTTAAAGAATCCAAGAAACAAGAGGTTTGTTTCAGACAGAATGGCAGATGTAGAGTTGACAGGCATGGGGTTGTCTTGTCTTGTCATGTCACTAACTTCAATTCCTCTCGATACTGACATTGAAATTCGATTAATTTAAATTCGCGTACTATATATAATTAGTTAAAAAAAAAAAAACGCACCCTAACAAAATTTTCTTCATATTCAAAACTCAGCCGTAACTTTTTATTAAATAGCGTAGGAGTTCGCTCTCTCTTATAACGCCACCAAAAGAATAGAAATTACCGACGGACAAATATTGTAGATAAACAGTAAAATTCATCGTTAATCTTATTTAATGACAAATTATTAAAAGATTTGTTAGCTCTGAACAATTTAGCAATGAAGTTTGCAGTTAATTCTAGTGTTCGTTGGTAATATAAGTTTTTCGCCCGATATATTTAATGACAAATTATTAAAAGATTTGTTAGCTCAGAACAATTTAGCAATGAAGTTTGTAGTTAATTCTAGTGTTCGTTGGTAATATAATTTTCTCCCGATATATATGTCATACTTGCATTGAAATCAGATTAAATCGAATACACGTCTTGTAAGAACCATGTAAAGAAAAAAATGCTCCAATATGATTTCTGTATAACTTGAAATTCAACTCGTGATCTTTGATTAATGATGGAAAAACCCTACGAGTTCCATCGACATTCACAACCCTTGTTTGTTATAATGAGTCTACAAAGCGCGAATTCAAATTAGTCAAGGCCGAATAGATTTAGATACCTGATGATTAAACCAAAACAAAAGACAAATTAGTCGTAAGAAGCAATTGCGGACCGCGAAAGTAGGATTTGGATGAACCCGATAAGCAGTGGCGAAGCCACCTTGGTCAAGGAGATTCATCCGAACCCCCTTCGACAAAAAATTATACTATTTATGTAAGGTTAAAATTATTTTTTATGTATCTCTAGTAGATGTTTAATCCTCTTCGGCTAGTTCGTATGTTCATTTCTGAACCCCCTTAGTAAAAATCCTAGCTCCGCCGCTGCCGATAAGAAGGCACATGAAAATAAGAGTAATTGCAAAGAACTAAGATTTTGCATTTCTAATACTTTATAGTTACAACAGTAGCATATAGTTGATTTCTCATATAAATTTTACAACTTATGTTACTCAACAAGAAAGAGTACATACTGGTATTTTGCAGATTGATGAAAGAAATTGACTTAAGCAATGGCCCAAAATCTTTTCCTGCAAAATAACACAGGACCGGTTTTTCTCCAATCATCTTCTAGATAATGTAATTGGACGTCCCAGAGGAATCTCGATGCAAGATTTTGTATTCGCGATGTGATGGATTCTTCGTCTCTGATAATGATGAATCCCTGCATATCAGTTATTGATGAAAACTTGAGTAGTTTGATCGTAGCTGAAATGTGCGATATAGGCATGGATGTCATATGAGCACTCCGTGTATATGTACATTAGACGGAAACTACTTAGATGATTGTCATTGTTCCAATCTAATGTAGCAGTACCCTTTCGAGCTATGTTGCTCAAACTCTTCAAAAATGTTACCGCACTTACGAGTCAATTTCTTAAAAATTGCACTATTTTTGGAGAATCCAAATGCAACCGTCAACATCTTTCAAGAGTCCGAGCAATATAGCTTTCAAGGGAACATTGTGTTTTCAGTGTCCCAATGATCGTGGATAAGAACAACAGGTCAGTTTCATCCAAATATTATTAGCTCGAATGAGTGTACATGTTTTCAAGGAACTTCTAACCATGTGATGTAACTAGCTTAGTAGATCTTTCACCAAAGAGAAGAATCTACTGCGAGGACCATAAACGAGCACCAATTATGAATTGATTGACATTTTGTAGTCGTCTCACAAGCATCAAATTCTGAACGAAATATGCTTACCTGAGGTCGTAGCATACGATCCATTTCCAGCATAATGTCCTCAAGCAAACAACCTTCTTCACGACCTTTATAGTGAGAGAGAAGATTATTGGCATGCAACAAATCATAAGAGCGTGGGTATGTGGAGAATGGCTCACACCTACAAAAACCAATCGTTATAGTGCCTTCTTATCCAGAACTTTATAAGGTATTAACCAATTCGTAATACCTTACCAGTCATGAAAAGTGCCTATAAGACCTCGATCATAAACGGCAGAAAGGGTGTTGTTCATTGTTACAGGAACTACATTCATCACCCAAACCGGCCATGTACTGAGGGCGACAGCAAATCCACCAAGGGAAGCACTCATGTCCATTACATTACGTATTTCTTTCTCCTCTACATCCATTAGTCTCCAGTAATGGCGAACTTGATCTTGCCAATAGATTGTATCCGCTAAGAACTTTTCTCGATCAATACCTGCAGCGAACAGATTACAACATGTCACGGCTAATACACTTATATTAAATGAAGGGTGTTTTCCTACTCATTATTATTAATCTGTAAGGGAATTTTTAAGAGATTTATTTGGCAGAATATAAACTTTATATTGTATACATTTTCAGCCATTTTAAGATTGTTGCAAAAACTAAACTGGCGAACAGGAAAGTCGATCCATCAATATAACAGCACCAAGGAATAGAATTTCACAAACCTAGCCGACTAAGACTTTGTGAATACTCTGAAAGACGTTGTGGCCGAGGGGGTAGTTTCTTTGTAGTAGATGATGTGTCACTTAACGTAATACAGTTCCTCAGAGGTGTTTTCCATGATGGTTTAAAATCATCCTCAGAATCACATATGTTTACGAGTTTCTCCGCTGCATTATGCTGGAGACATGAATTATTTTCTTGCTTAATCCAAATAGCTGTTTGAACTTCCCGTGCAATGAGCTTCCAGCACATTCCAGAAGTCAGATGTACTAATTTGTCCCATATCTGTGGAAAATCCTTATCTTTTTTATAAGCGGGTGGAGCCGAATAGACGAAGTATCCATCTGATCTTAATAGGCGGTTCACTTCCTTGAGTAGAATACCATCTGCACCAACACCCAAGAAAAAAAATAAAAGCATGGACCTTTTTATTCAAATCAAAATTTACCACTTCTACGCGACACGCAGGGCTACAAAAGAATTCCCATGAATCTCATGTAGACTGTTCAGTTGTCAAGAATAGTATCATTAACGACATCATGAGGGAATGCAAACCATGTGGTCATGCCATATGAAAAAGGTATATCACATAACTTCCTTCTTTTCACCTTACGGAAACAGTCATGTCTTAGTCCGAGACTAAAGCTATGACGAGATTAATAGTCATGAGAGTTCCTTAGGTAAACGATATGTAGAATTATTTAAGAGTTTCGAGACTATTAAGAGGAGCTAAATGTGCAGAGTAGTATGAGAGGGAAACAATGGACTTTCACTTTCAAAATCACATGAATGCTGTACGATGCCCAGAGGACAAGAATCTTCGAGAAAATCCGAAGAGTGCTTGAATTACAAGGACTTGTTTTGTGAAGGTAAGTTAGCTTTGTTTCGTACATGATAACGGATTCCGAAAGTACAATTTTTGAGAATTTAAATGTCGTTTCAGTAATGAATGTTCAAGATGTAGGAAGCCAAATATTCACTAAAAGTCCCAGAGTTTATAACAAAGAGAGAACACCTAGCAGAAACACATAAATTTAAGATTTTCCTACATAATGAACATAATCTCACCATTTTCATGCCAATCAACTCGACATCTGGAACAATGCACCATCTCAAAAGAGTTGCTAGGATACGGCAGCTGCTTAGTTGCTATAGCAGATATTGTTGCACCAATTCCTCGTTCCAAAGCAAACTGAATTTGGTTCTCATGACCATCTTTGGGAGCAAAAGACATTGTTTCTATACTTAAAGGAAGAAGATAGGCAGAGAAACTGGCAACACCGCAACCAACATCAAGCACTTGAAATACCCCTGCAGTTCGTAAGTCACCTCTCTCATTCGTTGTCATATTTCCTAACCTGCAGTGAAGAAATGACATACATAAACGCGTAGGTAAACAAGATTTACACTAACTCAAATCTAAGAAGAAATAGATGAATATCACGAGTGACAGATTTGATAAGAGTCTGTAAACAACTTTCAGATAAATAAAGTAGAATCGATTCTTTCCGAATTTGGATGGAGTCTGTAAACAAATATCATCAAGAAAACAAAAGGTGAATATAAGATATGAAAGTTGCATTTTTCAATTTTCATTTTAAAAGGGTGTTGTTAGTACAATTACGATTTATTTTATTTCATTCCTACGCTCCTTTCTCAGAAAAAGGGCCTTTAACCAAAGTAAGAGATTAATTCGACCTTTTATGTACAGAAATATCCTCTTGGATAACTTTAGAAACATTAAAGCATAGAAAATTTCTTTTTTTTTTTTTGGTCTTGGCAAGTGAAAAGAGATGATTTTCTTGGGTAGTTACTTATTTTTTACCATGACTATTACACTAGGTACTGAGTTTCCCTACACCAGTCCAAGTATTGGGTAACGCTACCACTAATGCTCAGGCAGAGGAAAGCCATCATAAATTTCAGATCGATTTTTTTATATGCTCTTGACAGAAGAAAATGAATTCTCAAAGAGCTTCAAGTTCAAGACTGACAGGTGGAATGTGAAAGACAAAAGAGACCACGCATACCTCTCAATATACTCGGATGCCCCATGCTTGAAATGAGTTCCACCGCCTGGAAACCACCAAAGTTGACCCTTCTCGTGCACCCAATTTTGTCCACCTTTTACCTCTGCAAGACGTGTATGGTTCACATTGCTCCGCCATACATAGTCCCTGCTAATGGGCCACCTTATTGGTATCTTATAATCAGTTGGAGGTGGAACCAAACAAAACAAGCGCCTATCAGGTGGAGGACAATGCCTCTCCAACTCTTCTTTCCTTGAAAGATCTAGTTTTGGCATTAGCTCTTTAATATAAGGCAAGTCATGACATGGGATATACTCATTAAATTTCAAAGGACAAACATTTACTCCTGTTTCAGGGATTTTCAATGGTATCACTCGATACGAAAGAGACACCTTGTTTTCAAACTTCAAAGCACCTGCATGAATAATATGGATCAGAACAAATTATCTGAAACTCAATAAAATATGAAGGAGCAAAATAAAAGAGTGTCAAGACCTGACTCCCCACCCCCCTCCCCCCAAACAAAAGCCCACTCCCCAAAATTCATTGTGGTGCATAAAAAAATGACAGTAAGGAAAGCAGAATGGTAAAGATCAAAAGGAACAGAGTTCAACAGCCGTATAGTCTGCCTCTCAGTTTCTTGAGGGAACTGCAGTATGTACCTCATGATGAAGAGAAAATTGGCAGCAATAAATATAACAGAATGGAAAAATCCTCGTCACTCGTCACAAGACTGTTAAGGTTATTTTAGAATAGATGTCACATCACAGGCTCAGAAGCCATATTATGTCCATGATATGAAGGGTCTATTATTACCGCAATATGTGAAAAGGTTGCCCATGTTAAGGATTTTTATTATGTGGAACTACTGGACTAGAAACAGTAATTAGCATGGCAAGCAGCTCAGATTTCTAAGAAGTTATACTTGGACCTAGTTCATATGCAATGTAATCTTGCGAGTTATAACCAAATGAAGGGAAACTAGCCTGCCTTTCTCATTTGTTTTTTACTAGTCATTGAACTCTTAAATATTTTTGGCACTCAGCAATGGTTGAACAAAATAGCACATGAACTTATCCCAAAATCCAAGTGTCATAATGCTAGCTCTCACCAGCGCAGATATCGAGTAACTCTACCCACCAAGACTTAGGAAAATGGAAAAATATTGCCTGCTACAAATTTTTTATGCTGAGATTTGTCATGCCACTTCACTGACCAATAGGACACTAGACTGCTATTTAACATATTCTTATACCACAATCAGCTTATAGAAAAATCCACTTCGTGGAAAAGAACTTCTACTTAAACGATTCTACCATAAAATGCAAAAGAACATCTATGTGAAAGGATTTATCAAATCCCTATTCAGTAAAGAATTTGTGGAATCTACCAAAACAAATAACGAATCGGTATCAACTATTGAGCAGAATTTCATGACCAAAAATATGTTACTGTTTTTTTTCTTTGAGTTGCAGTCAATCCGCAGAAATAACATTCATCTGTTACCTAGATCCCAGTTCGTGAAACAGCAGAACCATCTTTGAAGGGGTATTATAAGCTTTTTAAGTTAAAGTATCTTTTTCCTATTGATCAGTGTGCTTAACTTCCAGCTTGTAACGGAATATTCCACTCTATGTTTGAGGATTACGAACGAATATCTGAAGTCATAATACAAATCTCTTTTCTTGAGGACGCGCTAAAGCCTAACATCTGATACCAATTAGCAAAAACGTTACACATACCACAGTGGTCGCTATCTTTCACCAATTCAATTACATACTTTATTTTCTTTATCCTATTTTATTGAATCAATTGACAATATAACTGGAACAACTACACCAGTATCCGCCACTTTTATGTGTCTCCCAAGGAAAGCAAAGAAACATTTGAAAATGAAAACTCTGTGTGAAGGACGACTTTGATCCCACACCTATCCAAGGGACAGTCTGGTCTTGCCATTAAATTGCTCAGTACCAGAGTTCGCAATATGAGAAATTGCCAAGGAAGATCACTTGTGGTCCTATTGGCACAACATAATCAACAACTAGTTATCCGACTCCACTGAACATGGTTCGTTTTTGGACCACAAAATTGTCTTTGCTAAATTTGCAATGTCTACCAAACCACTTAGCGAAAATAGAAGCTAAGCCATTAACATCCCTCATTGTCTTTCCTGTATAAGCAACGCACAACATTTACTCGAATTCACCAGAGTAAGCTACCTTCAGTTCTGTCTAATACCAACTAAATAAAAATCAACCATGATTTACTTGCCTAAAACCGTAAATAACAATGATAAAGATTAGTTTTTTCTAATTTACGATTTTCTAACACTCGAATAAAAAAAACAAAACAGCCCTTAATTATCATATCCCTATCCAATTTATCCACCCAGATTGAAAATTCAAAAGCTTATCCATTCTCACTTACCAAAAGGGAAAACAAAGATCACCAATTTCTTAAAGCAACTCTAAAGGATTTTCCTCTTCCTGTTATTAGCCGTAAAGATACGCGGCATTTGGGACTAACTCAACCCCAAAAGCTAGCTCACGAGGGGACGATTGTCTAAGTCCTTATAAATAAACCACCCGTCCATCCCTAACCAATGTGAGACTCTAACACCCCCTTCACGCCCAAGACATACCATGTAACAATATGACACTTGGGTCTAACTCAAACTCAAAGGGTAGCTCATGACAGGAGGATTGCCTAAATCCATATAAGCAAACCACCCATCCATTTCCTAACCAATATGGGACTCTAACCCACACTAACACCCCCTTCACACCCAGGACATATACCATGTACCAATATGACACTTTGGTCTGACCCAACGCTCACGAGGGGAGGATGGCCTAAGTTCATATAAGCAAACCGTCAGTCCATTCCCCAACCAATGTGAAACTCTAACCCACTCTAACATTAACCAGACAAAAAAATAAACTCAACAACACTACAACAAAGATTCCCTATAACTAACACTCAAAGATTCAAACTTTATTACATGTTCAAAAAAATAGACAAAAAAGAATACTAACCAGAGATAGATTCTGAATCACTATAATTGGAAGCAATAGACAATTCTTCTTGCTGTCCAAGCTGTTGTTGTTCTTGCTGAGGTACATATAAAGATTGGTTTTTTCCAAAAAGTGTACCAGTATAAAAAGATCCCACCATTAACAAAAGAACAAGAATTATTGTTTGCCCTGTATTCCAATCAAATGCCCTCATATTTATCCAAGATCCACCACCCATTTTCCCCTTTTCTGTGTGAAAAATTATACTGATTTCTCTCTAACTCTTTGAAATGGGGTTCAAAAAAATTCAATTTTTTTTTATCCCATTGATTTAGTTGAGGTGCACAGAGCTTGCTCGGACATTACGATTATGAAAAAAAAAAATTTTGCCTTTTTGACATGTAACATGAAAGAATTTTATTAAAATATTGATATATTCTAAATCTTGGATCTGTGTATGAATTAAAAATTGATAATTTGTAAAGGGGTTAATCAAGAAAATGGCTACAGGGAAGTGAAGAGTGAATTTTATTTTTTTTGTCTTAATGATTGCTACATATTTATATTTCCTTTTTTCAAGGTTTCTGTAAAAGGCAATAAACCGAAGACCCTTGTTCTGTATTATTGTCGTTCTTAATTTATGTGATGGTATTTGATTAGATTGCAAATAATTTTTTTTATATAAGAGTTTTAAAAGATTGTTTTCTCCTCTTAAGATTATAAGAGATGAAGAGATTTTATTTTCTCGTTTGATTGCATATCTGAACTTTAAAATAGAAAAAAGAAAATTTAAAATTTATAATTTATATATGTCGTAAATATTTTTGTTACTATAAAATTATTATGTCATTAATGATGAAATAGAAGTTCTAAAATTAAATTGTGACGCCGTTTAGAGTGTTTTCAGTCACGCTGACAATAATAAAATGTTAAGTTTAGATCATTCGCACAGTTCAAAGGCAAATTCTATCGTTTTTTCTTTTTCCGGTTATTTTTCTTATAATCAAGTCATTTAAAGAATTTATTATAGCCTGTCTAACGATAGTTTTAACACTTTGCTATAATAAGCAGATCGTGAGGGAGGAAAATCTGAAATAAATATAAAAAAATAAGCAAAAACAACCTCTCTGCTTGTAAAACAACGTATACATCATCTTTCTGAAACTCCACTGATAAAATTACACGAAATAAATAGTTGTTGTTATTATATATATCATTCATGATCATGAAGAATGATAAAATGGGCTGCCATAATAAGTCTGAACAACAGTCAAGAAAGTAAGAAAAACAGTAATAACCAAAGCCATTAAAGACCATGGACTATTAAAATATGTATCAATTAATTCAGCAATCCATGTCTTCGCTTTGCTATTATAATGTTGTTGAATATTCCTCTTCACTTTCTTGAAAAGTAATGGATCATCTGCCTCATATGTTTTTAATCCTTTGTAAACTTGTACAACCTCTTCATCACTGCCCAATGTGTTGAATATTATCCTTTGTTCTCTCAATTCTTTCACATCATTTGCTGTTATCACTAGTGATTTCATGAAGTTTATGTATGATACAACTGCTCTATCAACTGGACCATTCGGACACAATTCGTATGCTATCATGTTCATGAAGAATACTTTAGTGTATGTTGAAACATACCAACATGGGAGTTTTAGTTTTGCATAGTAATAATGAGATGTAAATCTCACACCTTTTAGTGAATCAATACCACTTGGTCTAAAATGTATCCCTTTTGATTTCAAATCCATCACTGAACAAAACACATTTGTGAGCAATGCTGGTTTGTGTACTGCATATTTTCTCCTCCAAAAACCGCGAAAGTCATAGCTACTACGCGGTTGTCTGACATCATCGTCAGTGCCATGGACAAGTACTTTACGAAAAACTTCAAGAAGGTGAGGCGGTTCTGTCTCAGTTACCGCGTTTTCTTGTGTTTTGATCTCCTCTTGCTTATTGAAAAACATTTGTGAGCAATAGCTTTTTACCTTCTCTTCAAATGGATGAAAGACACTACCTTGATCGTCGCCATATCTCAACTTAACCAGGAGTTTGAGAACTCGAAAAGGTACCTTCATGAAAATTCACGTGTTTTTAGCAGTGATTGATTTTGACACTAAAAAGGGCTTCAACTGACATAAATACCTGATTTTCGAGCAAGTATAAGTCGCGTCTAGTGATCAAATAAACTGCAATGCCGAGATGCTTGATAGTGTTGCTCTGTTTAGAAGCGGAATCTGGTGTACACCTTGTTGATATCTCGATATCATTCAGTATGAAACACGCGTCAAGGAGCATCATTCGCGCAAATTCATAGTCGCTATACTTATTCGCGAATTCATCGAGGTAACAACTTTTAAAATCATCAATCTCCCTTTGAATTTCTTCAAGGAAGAAGTCTTCATTTTTGTCACTTCCATGAATGAACATTTCTAGAGCTTTTGGCTTGAAATCTTCAACAAAATTTAGTTCTAACTTTCCATGGTGATAAGGTCCTAATGAAACAACTTTAGGATCATAGTCATCACTTTTCTGATTTTCAATTCTCATGAATAATGGAACTTTTGGTATTTGACGTCTTCTTGATATAGTTGATTGTCTTGACACTTTAATGTCCACCATTTTAGATTTTAATGTCATTTTCTTTATACTTCCCTAATTCAAGAAACAAACATTATTAGTCGATCGAGTTTAAGTTTCATGCATCATGATCAACGATATAGAGACAGGAATTAGCATACCACAAAATGAAAGAAAACAAAAAGAGCACACACAAATTTTACATGGAAACCCTCCGCCATCACCATAGACCCCACAAAAAATCACAAACATGAGTCGCACCGCGAACGTTTCAGGGCCGGATTAATAAAAATTCGGTTAACAAACTCTTAACTGAAAATATTTACAGAATCATATAGCTTATGTTATTATCACATGTTAAACCAACAAGAATCCTCACATCGGAGCATGCACTTCTTCTAGAGTTTAAAATAATATTTACACTATTAGGTTACTCATAAGTAGTAATAAGAAGTGAAATTATATGATAATTAGATATTGATTGGTAGTTAATTGGAATGTTTTGTTAAATCATCTTTTCAAGTCTTCTTTTTAATTAAATAAACTACAAGTGTTTTTTTTATGGAAATGACTTATTTTTTAGACGGATCTATTATCTATTCGACCGATTGATTATCAATCTGACCAATATATGGACAGATCGATTATCAACCCAACAGATCGATTATCGATCCGACCAATATATGGATATCGATTATCTATCCAACATATGAGAAAATAGAAGTAGGTCATTTTGCTAATTGAAAACTTAAAGAAGCTTAATAGCCAAATTTTCTCTAGTTAATTGACTATCGCATTTATTAAAACTATTTCTACTATCAATTTATATAATTTAAATCCTCGTAGTAATAAACATGCCTAGACATTCCATTTCCATTATGGTAAACAAACATCCTAACGAGAGTGTTTTATTACGAGTGAATGATTAAAAATTAATTTGCAAATATTAGAAGAAAGAAAATAATAGATTTAATGCGAACGATTATACAAGATGTTTATAATATATAATGAGAGTGAAAAAAATAATATTGGCATAGAAGAATTAATACAAAACATACCAGTATTAGGATTAGGAATTGTGGTACTTAGATGTTTAATTTGACAATGGTTCATGAAGGAGGCAACATTTTTAAAGGATTATTATTAAGGAATAATATAAGCCTTGCTTCCATGGTAAAGAATAAATGTTAAAGTGTCATATATTTGGGTGCTTTAAATAAAGACATATATTTACTTTAATTGAGAATCAATTTTTTTGGAATAAGATGTAGTGTTAATCAAGCAAATCTTTTTATTTGACTTTTTTCTTTTGGTATTTTGCAAAAAAAAAAAAAAAAAAGAAAGTTAATTAAAGTGTGACTAGAGTCTATTTTGATTTTGTGTCCAAAATATTCAAAACAAAAAAGGTTACAAATTACATAAATTTAATATGAAGAGATGATATGGTACACTGTATTTAGGATATATTGTCACTAAGGTTAATCTTAAATTTAATGAAAAGAAACTTAACCTAGATTCATTGTGTGTCAAGAATACTTCTACATCGATATATTATGAATAAAATTTAATGTGATGTATATCTACATATAACGAATTTTTTTTAAAAAAATAAAAACTTATCCAATTTTATACCGATTAAAATTTACTTATCTCACACTTACTTGCCTCCTTCCTTTCCATCAAACATCCCAAAAGATAAAAGAGAAAACACCATCATAAAAAGTGCTTTCCTTTTTAACCATGTATCACACTATAAAGTACTTCTTTTGTTTTGTTTTAATTGTCACGATAAAACTTTATACAATTATTAAAATAATTTGACTCATATAACCCTAATTAATCTTTAATCTTTAATCTTTAATCTTTGTCTGAACTTTGACCTAAAATTAATGTAAACTCAAATACAACATAAAATATCAAGTGTAAATTGTAAAAAAAAAAATAAAAAAAAATCCTTAATTTTCATTTATCAACAAATTATTTAGAATGAAAATCTTAAAATAACTCTTTCAACCCACCCACAACCCCCACCCAAGCAAAACCTCAAACTAGAACCTCAGAATCAGTCAGAAGTGAAAGTCAGTCATCAGAAGTTCAGACACATAGCTTCAATGCTCTTCACTTTGAGAAGAACCAAACTTCACTTCCCTCCCAAGATTACCCTTTTCCCACTTCCAAAACTCCACCTTTCAACCCTTCCCCATAACCCCACAAGACCCCTTTCTCAATTAGACATCAACAACCTCATCCTCTCCCATTATCACCATGGCAAGTTCCACAACCTCCTCCAAAAAGTCATCTCTTTACCCACTTTCCTCCTCACATCTTGCCACAATCTCAAACCCCATAATCATGACAAAAACAAGAATACCCTCAATCTTGATTTTGTATCAACCCATTTTCTCTCACTTCAACAACTCTCCTTTCAGCTCTCAACAAACCAATTTGATGTCAAAGGTTGCATCTTTATTGAAGGTAAATCACTTGTTCTGCCTAATTTGAAGCTTAAAGTTGTTATTGAAGCTGTTAGAATGGTTCTTGAATGTATATATGATGATAGGTTTATGACATTTTGTTATGGTGGGAGGACTGATATGGGTAGACACACCGCAATTCGTTATCTTAAGAACTCTGTTGAGAATCCCACTTGGTGGTTTACTGTTTGTTTGAATCCTGCAAAGTTTGAGAATAAGCATGTTGATAAGTTGTGTAAGGTTATGGAGGAGAAAATTAGTGATGAGGCATTGATTGGTTTGATAAGAAGGTTGTTTGAGTGTGGAATAGTGAGTATTGAATTGGGTGGGGTTTGTTTAGGTAGGGGGTTTCCTCAAGAATGTGGTTTGAGTTCGATTTTGATTAACGTTTACTTTAATAGTTTCGATAAGGAAATTCAAGAACTAAGGCTTAAAACGAGTAGGGAGAATCCGAGAGTTGATGCTAATGAATTCGGTGAGGGGTATTCGGGGAATGCTTTTTTTAAGCCGTTGAAGATATATGCGGTTAGATATTTGGATGAGATATTGGTTATCACGTCGGGGACGAAGATTATGACTATGGATTTGAAGAGTAGGCTTGTGCAGAATGTTGAGAAGAATATGGAATTCGGTGTTGATAAGGTTAAGACTGTTATTCATAGTGCTACTTCTGAGAAGATAGAGTTTTTGGGGATGGAGCTTCAGGCAGTTAAGCCGTCTGTCTTGCATCCTCCTATGTCACCAAAGGCGATTAGAGCGAGGAAAAAGTACCGAAGACAGAAAGAAGTTAAAGCTTTAGAGTTGAGAAATGCTAAAGAGACTAATAGGAAGAAATTGGGAATGAAGATATTCACTCATGTATTTAAGAAGATGAAGCGCGCCAATAGCGTCAAAACTGATTTCCAGATTGAAAGTGAAGTCAACCAAATCTTTGATTCTTGGGGTGAAGAAGTAATGCAAGACTATTTGGAATCTGTCGATGATCGTTGGGACTGGCACCGGATGCTCTCAGCTGGTGACTTCCTCTCTTTGAAAAGTGTAAGAGATCAACTGCCTCGTGAACTTGTGGACGCTTATGATAACTTTCAAGAGCAAGTTGACAGGTACTTAAATCCCGTGAAAGCAAAAAGGATGTTAGAGGAACAAGTAAAGAGAGCTGAGGAAGAAGAGGAAAGGAAGTACTCTGACCAGACGGTGGCAGATCTGACGAAATTATGCATAAAAGTCGAGGCACCGTTAGAAATTGTTAAGAAGGCAGTCAAACTGTTTGGATTTACAAATCATATGGGTCGTCCTAGGCCGATTAGTTTTCTTATGGTTCTAGAAGATACTGACATTATCAAGTGGTATGCTGGTATTGGGAAAAGGTGGCTTGATTTCTTTTGCTGCTGTCATAACTTCAAAAAATTGAAGATTATAGTATCTTATCATTTAAGATTCTCGTGCATCTTGACTTTAGCGGAGAAGCATGAATCGTCAAAGAAGGAAGCAATCAGACATTACACCAAGGATCTGAAAGTTTCTGATGTCAATGGGGTCGAAGAAGTGCATTTTCCCACCGAAAGGGAAGTCAAAATGATGGGAGATAATGATCTCATTGATCCAAAGCCCGTGGATGGTTCTTTGGGGATGGCATTGATTAGATTAGCTACAGATGAGCCCTCTTACCGCTGCGCTGCTCATTTTTGTGATAGAAGAGATACTACCGTCTACCGGATTAGGTTACTCCAGAATCTTCTTAATTTGGATCCGCTCGATCGAAGTAAGTGGGTTCCGGGAATGGGTGCTATACATGAGAATTTGAACAAGAGATGCATCCCTTTATGCTCCGACCATATTAGTGAATTATACTTAGGTAGACTAACTTTGCAAGACACTGATTATGCTTCTCTTTTGCATGTTGATTAGTTGATGTCCGACATTATCATTGCGGTGACATCAAGAATGCTGTAAACTACAGTATTTATAGAATGAAAATACACCACTAAGTCGAAGCTGTGTGGTCGATTACATGTTTTACTGCATATATTTCCTCAAGGTAAGTTTTTTAACAACCGAATCTGCAGAATCTTAGAAACAACCTCTGGCAGGTTGTGTACAATACACCCTTGTGATGGTTCCTTCCTAGGACTCTGTGCATAGCGGGAGCTTTAGTGCACCGGACTGCCCTTTTTTGAACCTGCAGAATCTTGTTCATCATGCTTCGAAGTTGGGAGCAGTTTTGGATATAAAAAGAAGTCATCACTAAAACACTTGTACAACCACCCTCCTCTAGTATGACATATTTGGTACTTAGCATTCAAAAGTCGAGGTGTTTCAAATTGTTTGTTGACACGGACAAAGTCAGGGATTACCTCTGGTCGGGACTTACCTGACAAGGAATTTCACTACCTAAGGACCTTCATAGTTATTCCACTGTTCACCGGGGCTTCGGGCGCCAGCTCCCCCCACCCTCCTCTTGTTGCTAATATCGCTTTCATGTCCTTCAAGTTTACCTAGATGAATCCGGAGGGTATCTCTCAGCAATGGAATTCGCGCAACTTAGTCTATAGCAATCCGACACGGTTGCAACATAGTGTCTGATCTAATTTATGAATCCGACATGGGTGCAACATCGAAAATGAAGAATTCGCGCAACTTAGTCTATAGCAAAAGTTGACTTGAAACAAGAGAAGTCCTCTTTATACATCAATTTTATCAAGTTGGTAAGTTTGAGTGAAATTTCCAAATGTTGCTTTATAAACAAACAGTATATGCAAATTGCATAGATTGGATTTTAGTTCATATATGTTATCATTGTGTCAACTTGTCAGCCAAATGCCCTTTTGTTTTTTCTAAAAACTCACTATACCATTTGACCTAGTGGATACATAGACCAACATGCAATGAACATAAATAGCTTTATCCAATTACATGCATGTATTTGATCTTGAGTTCAACTTGTACATACTTAGTATATTCTCACAAACTGAGGGCCAGGAAAGGATAAACTATACGCAGTTCATACATCTACCTCAGAGTATGCAATGCGTAAAGTGTTCTCTTTCATATATTAAGTTTTTTAATCATCGAACACGAACATGTGATCTCTTATTAAGGATGAAGAATAATAACCATATGATCAATTATCTATTACTACATGTTTTGTAGTACCTAGATTGGGAAGCAATTTCCATGAAAAATGATTCACCTAAAGTCCAAAATATACAATATTAGCAGCTGTCACTTCTTTTATCTTATAATTGCAATCCATTGGGTAAAGAAAAGTCCAGACCACATTATTTTTTCTGACATTTTGTCCTATAATTAAACATGTCCTAACTTCCTATGAAGTTTCATGGAAGGTGAACATTCATCCAAAAAATAAGAAAAAATTTGGTTTACACTCGATATTCGATATTCATGAGGTCTCAACTGATTCAGATCCACACAACATAAGAAACATTTAAGCAGAAAGTAATGCCGGATGAGATTTTTTTTTTCTATATCCATGTCTCTGATTAAAAAGCCAAAGGAATCTTATCCATCCCAACGTGAACTCCAGTTGATTGCAGCTGCTTAAATTATTTGTTGCCCAAACAAGACTTTTTTTTCCAAATTATAATCTTTTTTGTTATGAGACTTTTCATGTGTTTAATTATTTACCATTAAAGTGGTTGCCAAAATTGAATATAGTGTTGTTTTAATTTTTGTTTAATAATATGTTTACTATCAATAATCCTTGAATTCTTCTTTGTTGTGCTTTAGGTAACAAAAAATAGACAGTTAACAAAAGTTCTTTAACAAAAAATAAACACTTATACTATTATTATTTCGTCGAGGCACATGACATTAGTCGAGATACGCGCATAAGTTAATCCGGACATCATGATTATCGAAAAAAATAAAATATTAAACCATGTTATGATATTATCAGAGTATGTTGGCAGCATGTTTAGTCATGGTAATAATAAAATATTGTTAATAACGGTATAGTTAATTAGAAGTAACGTAATTAAGAGGATGTGGTCCTATAAAAACAAATTGATTAGGTAGACCAATTGTTATGATAATTAATTGAAATATTCTCCAAGATTATTGCAATTGCTCCTAGGTGTATACATAGAACATGTTAGCATGTGGACATGAATCAATGATGTACCAACTAGAAAGATGAACAATATCATGAAATTTAATTTCAATATATAAATATCGAATATCGAGCTAAAAATTAATTAATGTCTTTTATTTGGTTTGTATAATCATAATTATCAATGGAATATAGACGATTTGGATTTAGAATGGTATTTGATCGTCGAGTCTTCAACTTTCATTGGCAAATACTTTTACAGGATCCAAAAATTATATTACTAACCGTAAAATGCAAATACTATTATTTTAAACCAATAAATAAAATTTGAGACTAATATAATGATGATTTTTTTTTATGTTGCGATCCAAAACGGCAACAAACAATATTTGTCATGTAGTAATACGATAATCATAAATTCCAAAAGAAGTAATATGTTATTTTCTCTGTTTACACATACAAAATGAGGCGAAAGAATAACAATATTATGCAAGTAATTAATAATCCAAATATATGATGGACTAAAAACAAATGAAGAAATTTATCCCCATAACTTTCTGAAAAAGTTGAAACTCCGATGCAATTTTTGGCCATAATAGCATAAGTTTTAATGGGCGGATTGTTGTTCCATCATAAGACAAAAGTCGTCGAAACATACAAATCCATCACCATTTTTATCTACACTTGCTATCATATCCTTACATTCCTCTAAAGTACATCCTTCATCTCCCATCATTCTAAACACGTTGAACAATTCCTCTGCAGTTATCTTCCCATCATGATCCTCGTCGAAAAAATCAAACGCATCTTTCATGTCTCCGCCATCAAACTCCTCTAGAGTAACCCACCCATCACCACTCTTGTCTTCTAATTCGTTGAGCAACAGTCCCAGTTCCTCCTCGCTCGGCGGGGACTTACCTCCAACTCGACTCAATATCGCCTCCAGCTTTTCCCTTCTTATCACTGATAACGCTTGAACAACATCCGACCACTCGTTCGATGAGGTTGGTAGAACGCTTGTCGAAGACGAGGAGGTCGTTGTAGAGTCATCGGAACGGGATAGGTTCGATCCACATCTCTTTTTGGATTTCAAGAAATTTTTGGGAAAGTAGTTTTTGATCAGCTTCATATTTAGGTAGAGAGATGAGGAGATGGATGGATGGATGGATGGATGGAGGGGTTGTTAAGTAGGAGTCCATAGAGTGAGCTTCCACGAAATTTCCTACTCATAAAGAGAGAATTTATTCCAGGGGTGGGTTTGTTTGGTAGTTTTCAAATTCCCTCCCACTCCTACTCCTACTACATTGGAACAATTTTATTCATTTAGGACACAATCTTATCCTCTCCACAGACGCGGGCCCAGTGCAAAAATATACTATTTATATATGATTAAAATTATTTTTTATGTGATTATACTAATTGTTGAACCCCCTTCGACTTAGTTTTCTTTAAATATTAAACCCCCTTACTTGAAATTCTGATTCCGCCTCTGTCTCTCCAGACCCCACTATGTGGGAATACAATAGGTATGTTATTGTAGGAGTATTTTGATCGGGAAATGAGTTATTTCCGAATTAGTTATTACACTATTAAGATCAGTAGTGGACTCAAAATTTAAGGATCGCGGGTGTTCGGGAGGTTCAGACACATATATTAACACTCATAACTTTAAGGTTTTGTTCGAAAATCAAAACACTCAGTTATCTTCTCGATTTCATGGGTGTGCTTTTTTCATCTTATATTAATTTTTATACATTTTTTTTATATAATTATATTTGCTCTGCATCGTTTTTAATGAGTGCCGAAGCATCATATTTTTGAACCTAGGTTCCCTCCTGATTAAGATCTATAATTTTGGAATAATTAATCTCAGAATGATTTCTCTCATGCATTTTAACCCAATCAAACATGGGATAAGCTCATTTTAAAATTAATCACAATATGAGTTATTCCTTATCAACTTGTACCAAACGAGCCCTTAGTGTGTATTTCTCCATGAAAACGGGTTGAAATTGGAGTTGGTCTAGTGTTTGACTATGAATATAAATTAAAATTGTTTTCGGACTTTTGTGAT
Organism: Capsicum annuum; assembly: GCF_002878395.1. Classification (NCBI taxonomy): domain Eukaryota; kingdom Viridiplantae; phylum Streptophyta; class Magnoliopsida; order Solanales; family Solanaceae; genus Capsicum; species Capsicum annuum. The sequence continues at coordinate 166,889 of NC_061115.1, read as the reverse complement.
TAATGTAGAATAAAAAAATTATAAACAAGTTTTTGGAGTTTTTCAAGTTAAATTTCGGATTTTTTAAAAAATTTATGGCCAAACATGTTTTTCAAAACTAAACTCCAAAAAAATGCTAATAATATTCATGATCAAACGTCAATTTAATATTTGATCTTGATTTCCGTATACCTTGACTATTTTATCAAGTAAAACTTATACGCCCCCGGTGTATACATCAAGTCAATACATGCATGTCATGCGTTTGAATTTAAAATTCGTGTTACTTAACTATGATTAATCAACATGTATTTTACTTAATTTAATTACATAATCATGATAAAAAATATTAGTTTGGTGTATGTACTGGGTGCGTGTAAATTTTTATCATACTTGACTACTTGTTAGTTGAAGTAAATATTGAGTTACGGTAAAAGCGTATTTACGTTCGATTATTATACCAAAAATTGCACTAATTTATCACAATATTGAATTAATATAAACACTAAATATGAATAATAACAGATAATGTTAAGGGGTGGGTCACATAGAAAGACGTAACCTGATATTTTAGGTAAATTTCACGTTAAATAAGAAAATACAAATTTATACATAGCATATAATTATATTGCTATTTTGGTTAAACCAAATAATTATATTTATTAAGGCTTGGATAAAAATATATTAACTAAACTTAATTTTAGATGGCCGTTTTTTTTTTTTCTCAGAAAGTAAAATCCATTAAAATATTTTGACCAATAAAAGAAGAAAAAAAGATCATTTTGAAGTAAAAAGTAGACGAAGAATCCAAGAAACTCATCCATACATAGTGGGGAGAACAAATTTAGACCATGAAGCCTTAATTTAGAGAAGAAATTCTTTGCCTTGGTGGCATGGGAATCATTCTCCCACAATAATTTATAATTAAATTGCTCGGGAATCATGAAATTTTGTGTTCAGTTTTTGTAAATATAAAAATATAATACTACTTTTCTTTATCTATTTAAGCCTTAACTTACAGTTGCAAAGAAGGTAACAAATACTCATTGAAATTAGTCAAGGTACCCATAAACTGTGCCGAACATCTTGAAATTAGTCCAAGTATGCACCTATTGACTATTGTACATAAGTTCCTCTAATTGTAGATCTTGAACATATATATATGGACATAATTTAAGGGACGACTATGGTAGATATTATATGTATTGTCCCACACATAATTAAACACATCCATCGTGTGGACAATTTGTAATGTCCATAAAGTGCCTAGATATATACTTCTAAATGGTACAAAGTTTTTGAGGAAAAAATTATGCTAGACTTAATTTAAAAGAATTGATCAAAGAGAATGATTGACTGATTGCGATAAGTTTCTGAAGAGAGGTGCATATAATATCTTAGACAAATTATATCTCATATTAGATGAGAGATTAAAATAAAGAGTAGTTTAGCAATTACATCATAAGTTCACATGATGCATACGCTTTTAGGCACGATGATAGTGTAGTGCAAGAGACAAGTTGTCTGATTTGCTGAATCAAAACGGATAATATGTGTCATTGACTTGGGTCGTAACGAATATTTCGTTAATTTCTACAACAACAATATATCCAGTATATTCTCACCAAGTGAGGGTTTGAGGAGTGTAAATGTATGCAATCTATATCACTATCTCAGATTTGAGACAGAGAGGTTATTTCCGATCGACCCCGGATCAAAGATAAAACAATCTAGAAAAGGAATAGTAAAAGGACGAGATATGATAGAAATTACCCAAACCTAATAATACCACCGACAAGATTCACCAAGTAATACAACAAATGATATAACATTCTGATATAATACTAGTATTATAGCTACTAACACGGATAACAAAGTATTCCTACCTACTAGCACTGACGCACTCGTTTCTACTATTCTTCTATCCTAATCCCCCTCCTCTATAACTTTCTATCTAGGATCATGTCCTCGAGATCCCACTGTTACCATAGTATCAAATTGTGCCAAGTGTTGGACAGTATAATATGTTGATGCAAATTGCAAAATGAAATGGCCAACCCAAGCCAAGATTGTCTCCGGAAATGAAGGAACAAAAAACACTTTTGTTTCTCTTGAATGATGCGTTTTGTTTAACATTGGACATACAGCTGGACGACAACAATAATAAAAATAAATAAAGAGCTTCATTTCTTAATTAAGCTGAAAAATAATAAGAAATTTTATTAAAAGTGTTCAAGAATGTTGGTAGATATTTATCTGTATATATAAATGATATTTAACTTGTATTAATAGCTACGAAGAGTGTTCAACTGAATCCCCTGTACGTCAGCTTTAGGTTCACCCCTGCCAACTAGGTCATGTTCCGATATACTTCCTCCTATAGCTTTATCTAAATGGGATGGGTTCTATGAGTTTAACTGAACAAATTATTTAACGCTCTAAATACTTGTGCAACAATAACATATTCAGTGTAATCCTACAAGTCAGGTTTAGTTAGGATAATATGTACGCAAAGTTTACTGCAACAAGGTAGGAAGATTTTTTCTGATAGATCATTCATATAACACTCTAATTTACTTATAATTTACAAAGTTTATTTACAAAAGATCACACTCTTGATCCAATATATGATCAAATAGTTGCACATTTGCAACTATTAGTATTATTTTTTGTAATGCAAATCCTTGTATTTGGATAAGTTATGTATAATATAGTTCAGGGCTCCAAAAATGTTTTAATTTACTTGTACCTAGCTACTATACATTATTGCATCACCTAGCTAGACACTTTACCAATCAATATGACAGTTCACCCTTCACACTCTTCAACACAAGAAAAGTTTAAGTTTCTTTTTCTCCTTGACATTTGATCACGTAACTAAAATTTAAAGTTTATAAATTATTATAATGCTCTCTGTTTCGATCTCTTAATTATGATTAAGTAACATATATTCACACTTTAATTTGTGTTAACATGCTACATGAGTAATGTTAAGAGTCTCACGTCGAAAAAGAGATAATTGATCTTCTTATACGCAATCCTCTCCTCGTTAATTAGCTTTTAAAGTTGAGTTAAATTCAAGATTCATTCTTTACAAGTAACACCAGAGGTCAATGAGACGTCCATCATGAATAACAAGTAAGTTTTTTGTAAGACATAATACAAGTTTACATGATACACACTTTTAAGCTCAATGATAACATAGTCCCCAAAAAGATAAATTCTTGAGATTTGTTAAGAAAAAACGAATAATACGTGTCATGAACTTTTCATCGTCACAAGGATATTGTTGGTAAGTACCTAAGAAAGATTTGGTTGGTTATGAGATTGTTAATGAATCATTTCAAATCATTTGTTCAGAATTTTTAGGTGCATAGATTAATTACAAGGGAAGCATCTTCTTATTACTATATATAATCTCTCATTAATTCATTGCACCAAATTTTTGCTTTGGATTATATGATTCTTCCTTCAGTCAATCAATCATTTTGCAATCTATTTGCTACTTACAATTTGCATCCACATTGTGTCTCAATTTTGACTAGATTTTTTATAACACTATAATAATGAATACTAGCGGAAATGGACCTTTGGATCATCTATGATTTGTTGATAATTTAGTGATTTGTTATTTATTCTTATTTTTAATAATCGTATTTAGTAAAAGGAAAAGAATTAAAATTGAAATTAGAGGGAATATGACAACAAAAAGAATACTAATAATTGAAATAGGAATATGCATCAACATATTTGTTAATAATATCCATTGCTTTTGTTATTAGTGCTTCCTTGAACTACTAATTTTTGATGCATGCCCTACCAACTAAAGTTCTTTCCAAACTAGAAAAGGCCCACAAGAACCTTTTTTTTTTCCAGAGATATTATAACTAAAGTTCTTTCCAAATTAGAAAAGGCCCACAAGAACCTTTTTTTTTCTAAGATATTATAATTGTCTTTCTTGAGGCGGGTGTTATCGGATATGATCTTCTTTACCTCATAAGATAGGGGTACGATCTGTGTATATTCTACCCATCTCAAACCCACTTTTGGGATCACTATGGGTACATTGTTTTATTATCTTATGATACTAATAAGGTGGGACATAAATGAGTCACCTTTGGTTAAAGGGGCTTTAGTCCAAATGGAGTTCCACAGTCAAACCCCAAAACGAATATCATACATCAGGAAAAAATTAAAAAAGACAAGGTGGATACGGATCGGACTTACATAAACCTTGTATTCATCACAATTTATCAACTACTCACAAAAATATCAAACATATTTGATTCGACTTCCAAAGGTAATCCACCCGTCCCTTTTCCACCTATAAAAGGAGTGTTGAAGATAACTTTTCCCTTTGGAAAAACAAAAGTATAATACATTTGCTTCTTATCTTCAAGTGAAATAAATAGCTTCTAATAGTTCAAACTAAACTAATTTAATTTGTAGGATTCTGTCCTCAAACAGAATCATGTGTATCCGAAAAATAGTGAACATGTTAGTCCAATCATGTTACAAATCCAGAGAGAAAATGTAACATCTCACACTAAGTAACTTGCCAAGTAACTTCAAGGTCAATTTCGTCCTTTCATTTTTACCTTAATCCCGAGTGATATAAACATTTTTATTCATCAGTATTCAAATGTTTGTTTTTTCTAAGCTAGACGTTATTTCAGCAGATAGAAGTCCCTTATTTTTCCATCAGTTACAAGTCACCCTGTCCTCTTCATTTTCACACATTAAAACTCCCCTTTCTCCACCAGTTTCACATACGTAAAATAAATTCCTTTGTTTTCACAGTTTCACAGGTGAAAAGCTCCTCTTTCTCCTTCAGTTTTACATGACTAAATATCCTCTTTCACTTCTAAAACACTACTCTCAACAATCTCAAGAGAATTAATTCAAGAAAGCAAGTCGAAACTCCTTCTTTCGATCTCAAGTTCTTTCAACTTTTAGAGGTATGTAGAATCGTTTCTCGCTCATGTTTCTGAAAATTTTACTGTTCTCCAATTCAAATTACTCTCAAATTATTTTGGTTTAAAGGAAATTCTACAATCTTATCAATGAAATTGAATAGTTTAAACGAGTTGTAGTGATGTGTAAAGACAACTCTCTGTTTCATGTTCGTTTTTGAATTTTGTGAATTCTAATGTCCGTCGTGATTTGATGTGTGAATCCTAAATCTTTTTTGGCAACAACTATGACAGGCTACAATTATAAAGTTAAGTGATTATACCTAGAGATTACCCCATTCTTTAAAAGAAGTGAGCCCTCAACAAAGAGAACTAATTACATAATTTGCTGATCAAAGACAACATCTCCAAATTCTTTTTGAACTTCTAAGCATATACACTCTTTCTTTGACTTCATTTTGTATTTGTTTAGAGATTGTATCTATGTATATAACATGATTTCTGTCCACTGTCCACTTTTGAGCAGTACATATTTAATACATCAGCGCCTCAGGCTTGTAGTTGCAACATGCTTCTTTACTTTTTTTCAAGTACATAATTACAAAACAAAAACCAACGCATACTACTAGTTCTCTCACTGCAACGTTCAAACAACATCACTAATTCCAATCTATCCCGCTCTATTGTTAAATAAATGTATTAGACAGTAAGTAAGAGCAACATCCCATTCAAGGTACTCCATCTAAGTAGTGCAAGGCAGCCTACCATTTTTCCTTTCTCTGTCTCTATAAACATAAGCTTTAATTTCTCGGAAGACTTTGTCACAATGAAAATGACCAGCATGAAAATTGATTGCACCTCTATCGGATTTATTCTTAGTCTAGAAGCACGTCCATTAGAATTTGTCTTATCAGCTTTCCACATTTACATGTACTCCAAACCAGGTCAATATTCTTCTCCACATATCCCTTGTAACATAACAGAGCAAAAAGAAAGAAAGAAAGAACTAATGATAAAAAACTTCAATACCTATGCCACAAAATACACAAGCAAGTGACACATTTATCCAAAATCCCTGAAGTCTCTCCATTGTAGCTAGTCTTTTCCATGTTGTCAACCAAACAATAAAGTGTTACATTTGTTTTGTAATCTTTAATATAAACTTCTTGGAGTTCTTATTAATCTTAAAGATATAAAATTTTAATTAATTTTGATAAGACATTGTAAATGGGAACTCCAACTTTTAAATATTAACTCCAAATCTCAACTACAACACTTCAATTTGTTCATTAGTTTCATTAAGTACGGTAGAAACCATGACATGATATATTGTATAATGTAACATCACTTTAATATTCATGACACTCCAAAAAAATGCTTAATAACTATAATCATTCATGAGATATGATCCCAAAGAGGTTGATTTTCCAAGCATGAGTCCTAAAGGAAAAATTCATGATCAGTGGCCTAAAATGGCAAACATATGAACATGAGCCTAAATTGGATAAACTATAAATATGAGTCTAACTAGGCAAATATTTTGATCAAGAACTAAGAAGATAAACACATAACATTATGAGCTTAAAGGAGTTATTTAGTGGACCGTGAAGGCATAGGTTTAAACGATAAATGTTCGAAACTATGTTTTCCCATATAGGATAGAGATTATTTCAAAAGTCGGATAACTCTTTATTTCATGGGTCCCAAAAAGAGGATAACCATGGATACTTTCTAGCAAATTATGTTATGTCATGTCCTATACCCGGCAATGTATAGCCTACGATTTTAGGGGAATGCCCGGGGTCCGTGGGTAATTTTATCCAAAAATTAACCTGGCTGCCGTAGGCAGGTTGGGAAGCGTCCTAGTGTGGGCCATTGTGTTTTTTGGGTGGTCAAATAGGTGAAACAGCACGAACGGAACATTTTGGGCCAATTCGGTGTGCTATAGCCCATGATTTTTTAGGTAGGCCCAGGGTCCGGGTGTGATTTTTGCTGAAAATTGATCTAGCTGCCCCAGGCAAGCTGGGCAGCGTCCTAGTATGGGCAGTTGTGCTTTATTGGCGATTTGGGTGGTCAAGCGAGCGAAACGGCATAAACAAGGCATTGTTGGGCTAATTCGGTGTGCTATTGTCCACGATTTTTGGGGTGGGCCTGGGGTACGGGCATAATTTTAGCCGAAAATCGACCTGGCTGACCCAGGCAAGATGTGGAGCATCCTACTGGTGGCCATTGTGGCTTTTTAGGGGGTGTGGGTGGTCAAACGGGCTAAACAGCGTGAACGGAGCATTTTCGAGCCAATTCAATATGTATAGCCCACGATTTATGGGGTGGGCCTGGGGTTTGGGTGTGATTTTTGTCCAAAATTGACTTGGCTGCCCCAGACAGGATGGAACGTGTCCTAGTGTGGCAATTGTGGGTTTTTAGGCAGTTTGGGTGATCAAACAAATGAAATGGCACAAACGGGGTATTTTGGGGCCAATTCGGTGTGCTATAGCCTATGATTTTTAGGGTGGGCCTGGGGTTCGGGTGTGAATTTTGTTGAAAATCGACCTGGCTGCCCCAAACAGGCTGAAGAGCGTCTTAGTGCAGGTCATTGTGTTTTTTTGGGCGGTTTGGGTGGTCAAATGGGTGAAACAATGAGAACAAGGCATTTTTTAGCTAATTCGGTGTGCTATAGCCCATAGTTTTTGGGGTGAGCCCAGGGTTCGGGTGTGATTTTTACTGAAAATTTACCTGGCTGCCCCAGGCAGGCTAGAGAGCATCCTAGTGTGGGAGATTGTGTTTTTTTTGGCAGTTTGGGTGGTCAAACGGGCAAAATAGCATGAATGGGGCATTTTCGAGCTAATTCGGTGTGCTATAGCCTACGATTTTTGAGTTGGCTTGGGATCGGAGCATTATTTTTTTCAAAAATCGACCTGGTTTCTCCAGGAAGGATTGGGAGCATCCTAGTATGGGCCATTGTGTTTTCTTGGGTAGTTTGGGTGGTCAAACAGGCGAAACGGGATATTTTTGGGCTAATTCGGTGTGTTATAGCCCATGATTTTTGGGGTGAGCCTGGGGTCCGAACGTGATTTTTGCCAAAAATTAACCTAGCTGCCACAGGCAGATTGGGGAGCGTCCTAGTGTGGCCATTGTGATTTTTTGGGCGGTTTGGGTGGTCAAACAGGCGAAACAGTCCGAACGGGGAATTTTTGGGCCAATTTAGTGATCTATAACTCACGGTTTTTGGGGTGGGCCGAGGGTCCGGGCGTAATTTTTGCTAAAAATTGACCTGGCTACCCTAGGTAGATTGGAGAGCATCTTAGTGTTGGCCATTCTTGTTTTTTGGCCGGTTTGGGTGGTCAAGCGGGTGAAACAGTGTGAACGGGGCACTTTTGGGCCAATTTGGTGTGCTATAAGCCCATAGTTTTCGAGGAGGGCTCGGGGTTCAGTCGTGATTTTTGCCGAAACTCGACCTGGTTTCCCCAGGTAGGATGGAAAACATCCTAGAGTTGTCCATTATGATTTTTTGGGCGATTTGGGTGGTCAAACGAGCGAAACGGCGTTAACGGGACATTTTCGATCCAATTTGGTGTGCTATAGCCTATGGTTTTTATGGTGGGCCTAGGGTCTGGGCGTGATTTTTATGAAAAATCAACCTGGCTGCCCCGGGTAGGCAGGAGAGCATCCTAGGGTGGGCTATTGTGATTTTTTGGGCAGTTTGGGTGGCCAAACAGGCAAAATAGCGTAAACAAGGCATTTTTGGGGTCAATTCGGTATGTTATAAACCCACGGTTTTTGGGGCGAGTTCGGGGTCCGAGCATAATTTTTGCCAAAAATTGACCTGCCTGGGGAGCATCCTAGTGTGGGACATTGTGGTTTTTTGGGCGGTTTGGGTGATCAAACAGGCGAAACAGCGCGACCGAGGTATTTTTAGGTTAATTTAGAGTGCTATAGCCCACGATTTTCGGGGTGGGCTTGGGGTCCAGGCATGATTTTTGCTGAAAATCGACCTGGCTGCTCCAGGTAGGCTGGGAAACATTCTAGAGTGGGCCATTATGGTTTTTTAGGAGGTATTGGTGATCAAACGGGAAAAACGGCACTAACGGGCATTTTTGGGCCAATTTGGTAGCTATAGCCCACAATTTTCGAGTTGGGCCTGGGGTCCAGGCGTGATTTTTATTAAAAATCGACCTTGCTGCCCCAGGCAGGCTGGGGAGCATCCTAGTTGTCATGCCCCAAAATCCCATCGGGCCAGACTGGCACCCGAAGCCGAGAAGGCCCGGGAGAACCCGTTCAAATACCTGTACTTTCACTTATATGTCACCAAAAATTTGGACAACACTTCGTTGCATATAGAAGGGTCTAATTACCTGTATCAGCACAACACGCACAAATATATATATTACTTGGCCGTCGGGGCCACCACATATACAAATATAACATCACTATATAAACTTCCATGACTTTACCCTTCCTTATGTCTACAAAGCCTCTAGGATATACATGACATAACTAGGGTCGGGACAAAACCCCCACCCACACATGACTCCTGTACAATAACAAAACATAAGGAACCGACTCGGAAAGCTCCGAAGCAAACTGGAGCTCACCAACAATAGCTGTATGACCTGGCTCCTATCTATGCTGTGAATGAGCTGAGGTACCTGTGCCTGTAGCATAAAATGCAGGTCCCCGTGGGGAACGTCAGTACGAAATATGTACTGAGTATGTAAAGCTGTAGATAATCACATATGATATAGGAGCTCAATAGAAATCAGAAACAAGTGAATAAGTCGTAATAGGAGTGGACCACACTTACTAGAACTTGTGACAACCTGTACATTATATTTATTCAATCACTTTACCTTTGTTCTTATCGTCTTTGTAATCATTACTGTACTATACTGTGACCATTAGGCTGCCTCTAATACATATCAACTGGGATCGACCCATGCTAGGCTTATGCCCCTGAGATACCACCCATAAACACATAAATAGGGATCGACCCATGCTAGGCTTATGCCCCTGGGATACCACCCGATAAGAGAGAACTTCCATCACTTAGTTCAATTAATCTTTGAGATTGTTATTTCGGTCGCCACCACATTTTTGATACTTTGAAACAATGATACATCAATAGGAACCAAGTAATAGACCTTCTATACAATAACGATGTAATAAAGACTCATTGGTATCATCAATATCACAACAATGAAATAGGAGTCTTTTGGTATATCAATGAAACATTTTTGACACTTTATAGAATGAAAACAACTTCGTTGGTAACGTAGAACAATACATGTTTTTGGACAACCTCGGAATCTTACTTGATGGAACATTGATGTTTTCATGCCAAAGAACATTGTTAGAATATGCTTTACATACCTCGTCGTAGATTCAGATACCAATTCAACACAACTTCCCGCCTTTACAAATCACTTATCTACAATGAAATGTTTGGCATCTAGTATTAGCAACCCAACATCACAATTCTCTTCCATAATTCCATACAACCAATATTTGCAAAGCATTCCAAAAACCAACTTGAACAATAGGTTTATGTGTGTGTATATATATATATATATATATATATATATATAATCATTTCAATACCACATCATCACACCAAATCCCTTCACAATTCAACATAATCCAACCATGCACAAGAATAATCCAACATCATTTCCAATCATCTTTCAACAACAATCAAATAACACACTTCTTATGCTCACATGCATATATATACATATCCATATAAATAACACCAACATAATTTACATCCTTACCATAAAATGGCCGTTTTGATTTCGAAGTCCTGTTGGCACAAATAAGGGGTGCTTCTCGAAGCCCTCGAGACGGTGAACACAACTACGGAATCAATTTGGATTTTCTATGGTTGAATCACAAGATAATTGGAGTTGAAATTTGGCTAGGGTTTCTTAGTCTTCAATAATGGATGATAAATAATGGATATGAGGCTAAGTAAATGTATATAATGACCAATTTTCGTTCATGAGGTGATGGAAATTGACCATATTGCCCTTAAAATTTTAAGTAAATCCGAATCTGTCCATGGTGGACTATTTTGACAAGCTAAAGTAGATCGATCATAACTCTTTGCTCCGATATCGGATTTAGGTGAAATTGGTATCATTGGAAAGATAATTCAAAGGGATTTCATTTAATATAAAGTAGGCCACCCAGTTCGTCCTGTACAAGGAGTTATGATCTTTTGAATTTGACCCTAAAAATCTGTTTTGAGAGGCTGAAGTAAAACGAGTATAACTCATTACTTAGATGTCGGATTTGGATGAAACCAATTGCATTGGAAAGAAGACTCAAATATCTTTCTTTTAATAGGTGGAAGCTCTCCCAGTTTATTATATTAAGGGAGTTATGAGCGTTCAAAGTTGACCCAAAAACTGGCAGGCCTCAGTAGTTTGTGTGCAGGAAATTTTCCTGCACATTTACTATTCACCATATCCCGGCCACCGTTTTATAGTTTTGAATGTGCTCGATTATATCCGAAATCTATCCGTTTTTGGAAATCTTTATATCGTTGGAAAGCTTATTCAATAACCTTCGTATGGAACCATCGACGGGCAAATTCTGGTATACATAAAATAAAAAATATTAATTCCATATAAATAAGACCAATACACGTACTTGAATACGCCAATACATGTACTTTAATACGGGGTGTTACACTAGTACTGGCCATTATGGTTTTTTGGACGGTTTGTGTGGTCAAACGGGTGAAACGATGCGAACAAAGCATTTTCAGTCAATTTGGTGTGGAATAGCCCATGATTTTTGGGGTGGGATCGGGGTTTGGGAGTGATTCTTGCCAAAAATCAACCTGGCTGCCCCAGGCAGGTTGGGGAGCATCCTAGTGTGGGCCATTATGATTTTTTATGCGGTTTGAGTGGTCAAACGAGCGAAACGGCGAGAACAGAGCATTTTTGGGCCAATTCGGCGTGCTATAGCCCATGGTTTTCGAGATTGGCCCGAGCTTCGGACGTGATTTTTGTTGTAAATCAACCTGACTTCCCTAGGCAGGCTAAAGAGAATTCTAGTATGGGACATTGTGTTTTTTTGGGCAGTTTGGGTAGTCAAATGGGCAAAACTGCGTGAACAAGGTGTTTTCAGGTTATTCGGCGTGCTATAGCCTACGATTTTTGGGGTGGGCCTGGGGTTCGGGCATGATTTTTGTTGAAAATTGACTTGGCCTCCCCAGGCAAGATGGGAATCATTACAGTGTGGGGTATTGTGGTTTTTTGGGCTGTTTGGATGGTCAAGCGAGCGAAACGACGCGAACGGGGCATTTTCAGGCCAATTCTGTGTGCTATAGCCTACGATTTTCAAGGTGGGCCCGGGGTCCAAACGTGATTTTTTTCAAAAATTAACCTGGCTGCCCTGGGCAGGCTGGGAAACGCCTAGTATGGGCCTATGGTTTTTTGGGCGGTTCGGGTGGTCAACGGGCAAAATGGCTTGAGCATGGCATTTTTTGGCTAATTCGGTGTGCTATAGCCCATGGTTTTTGTGGTGAACCCGGGGTCGCGCGTGTGATTTTTGTCGAAAATTGACCTTGTTGCCCCAAGCAGGTTGGGGAGCATCCTAGTATGGGCTATTGTGGGTTTTTGGGTAGTTTGGGTGGTCAAACGGGCAAAACGAGGCAATTTTAAGATAATTCAATGTGTATAGCCCACCATTTTTGGGGTGGGCCCGGTGTCCGAGCGTGATTTTTATCGAAAATCACCCTGGTTGGAAAACGTCCAAGTATGGGCCATTGAGGTTTTTTGGGCGGTTTGGGTGGTCAAATGGGTAAAACAGCGCGAACGGGGCATTTTCAGGCCAATTTGGTGTGCTCTAGCCATTGGTTTTTGGGGTGGGCCTAAATTTCGAGCGTGATTTTTGCTGAAAATTGACCTGGCTTCCCCGGGCAGGCTGGGAAACATCTTCGGATGGGCCATTATGATTTTTTGTGCGGTTTGGGTGGTAAAACGGGCGAAATGGCATGAACAAGACACTTTCAGGCCAATTCGATGTGCTATAGCCCATGGTTTTTGGGGTGACCTCGGGGTCCAAGCGTGATTTTTGCCAAAAATTGAATCGGCTGCCCAGGCAGGCTGGATAGCATCCTCGTGTAGGCCATTATATTTTTTTGGACGGTTTAGGTGGTCAAACAGGCGAAACGACATTTTTGGACCAATTTTGTATGTTATGCCTACGGTTTTCGAGGTGGGCCTGGGGTTTGAGCGAGAGTTTTATCAAAAATTGACCTGGATGCCCCAGGCTGGCTGAGGAGCATCCTAGTGTAGGCCATTGTGGGTTTTTGGGCAATTTGGTTGGTCAAGCGGGTGAAACAGCACGAATAGGGCACTTTTTGACTAATTTTGTGTGTTATAGACCACGATTTTTGGGGTGAACTCAGGGTTCGGGCTTGATTTTTGTCAAAAATCGACCTGGGTGCCTCAGGCAGGCTGGGGAGCATCCTATTGTGGGCCATTATGGTTGTTTGGGTGGTTTTAATGGTTAAACGGGTGAAATGGTGTGAACCCCATCTTTTGGCCAATTTGGTGTGCTAAAGCCCATGGTTTTTGTGGTGAGATCGGGGTCCGAGCGAGATTTTTGCCAAAAATTGACCTGACCCCCCAGGCAGGCTGAAAAACATCCTTGTGTGGGCAATTGTATTTTTTTGGGCGGTTTGGTTGGTCAAACGAGCAAAATGGCACAAATCGAGCATTTTTTGTCCAATTCGGTGTGTTGTAGCCCACAGTTTTTGCTGTGGGCTTGGGGTCCGTGCATGATATTTACTGAAAATCATCTTGGCTGCCCCAGGCAAGATGAGAAACGTCCTAGTGATTGCTATTCTGGTTTTCTTGGCAGTTTGGACGGTCAAACGGGTGAAACGGTGAAAACGGGGCATTTTGGGGCCTATTCAGCGTGTTATAGCCCACTGTTTTTAAGGTGGGCCTAGGGTCCGGGCGTGATTTTTGGCAAAAATTAACCTGGCTGCCCCAGGCAGACTGGAGAGCATCCTACTGTGGGCCATTGTTGTTTTTTGGGCTATCTGGGTGGTCAAACGGGCAAACCGATGTGAATGGGGTATTTTCAGGACAATTCGGTGTGCTATAGACACGGTTTTTGGGGTGGCCCAGGGTTCGAGCATGATTTTTGTCAAAAATTGACCTGGCTGCCATGCAAGCTGGGAGCATCCCAGTGTAGGCCATTGTAGTTTTTTGGGCTGTTTGCGTGGTCAAGTGGGAGAAACGGCGCAAATGGGGGCATTTTTGAGAAAATTCGGTGTGCTATAGCCTGCGGTTTTCAAGGTGGGCCCGGGGTTCGGACATGGTTTTTCACAAAAATCAACCAGGCTGCCCTAGGCAGGCTGGGGAATATCTTAGTGTGGGCCATTATGGTATTTTGGGCAGTTTGGCTAGTCAAACGGGCAAAACGACACGAACGGGACATTTTCGGGCTAATTTGGTGTGCTATAGCCCATGGTTTTTGGGGTGGGACTAGGGACCGTGTATGATTTTTGCCAAAACTCAACTTGTCTTCCCCAGGCAAGTCGGGGAGCATCCGAGTGTGGGTCGTTGTGGTTTTATGGGTGGTTAGATGAACTAAACGGCGTGAACAAGATATTTTTGGGCTAATTCGGTGTGCTATAGCCCACGGTTTTTGGGGTGGATCGAGGTCCGGACATAATTTTTGTAAAAAATCAACCTGGCTGCCCCAGGCTGGCTGGGAGAATCCTAGTGAGGGCCATTGTGGTTTTTTGGGTAGTTTGGGTGGTTAAATAGGCAAAACGGCGCGAACGGGGTATTTTTAGGCCAATTCGGTGTGTTGTAGCCCACGGTTTTTAGGTTTGGCTTGGGGTCCGAGTGTGATTTTTACCTAATATCGACCTGGATGCCCAGGCAGGCTGGAGAGCGTCCTAGTGTGGGCCATTATGGGTTTTGGGGTGGTCAAACGGGCGAAACAGCGCGAACGGGTTGATTTCAAGCCAATTAGCCCATGATATTTGGGGTGGGCCCCGGGGACTGGGCGTGATTTTTGTTAAAATCAACCTGGCTGCCTCAAGCAGGCTAGAGAGCATTCTAGTATGGGCCATTATGGTTTTTTGGGCGGTTTGGGTGGTTAAACGGGCAAAACGGCGCGAACGAGGTATTTTTGGGCCAATTCAGTGTGCTATAGCCCATAATTTTTGGGCTGGACCCGGGGTTTGATCATGATTTTTGTTGAAAATCAACCTGGCTGCCCCAGGTAGGCTGGGGAAAGTCCTAGTGTGGGCCATTGTGATTTTTGGGTAGTTGGGGGGTCAAACGGGCGAAACAGCGCGAACGGGGCATTTTCGAGCCAATTTGGTGTGCTACATCCCATAGTTTTTAGGGTGGGCCCGAGGTTCGAGCGTGATTTTTGCCAAAAATTGACTTGGTTACCCCAAGCAGGCTAGGGAGCATTTTAGTGTGGGCTATTGTGGTTTTTTTGGGTGGTTTGGGTGGTCAAACGGGTGTAACGGTGCGAACGGAGCATTTTTCAGGCCAATTTGATGTGCCATAGACGACGATTTTTGATACGGGAATGATCATGACCTTAGATATTTTTTGAGCAACTTGAAGACCAACTAAAGAATGCACAAGCCCAAGTGTGGATGAGGCCCAAATCAGTTTTTGAATGCACTCCATGGGGTGGCCTTGAGGCCTTTTTTATGGAAGGGACCTTTTTCATTTAACTATTATTTTGCAATGTAATATAAATATAACATGTTAGGGTTTATTGTCTTAGTTTTGATGCTGGATATTGTAAGAACACTCTTCTTAGAGAGAAAGACTCCAACCAAAACTAGGGCCTAACACAAAGGTGAAATCGTTTGTGTGTAGTGTTTTGCTTGATATGTTGGCGCTTGAGAGGTGAACGCCCCTCTTGTGTCTTTGTAAGAGTTAGGTGCATTTTGAATGTGGTATTAAGGTCCAAGAGTGGAATATGCTCTTAGGTTCTTAACATTACTACTTTATTGTGTCTAACTATCTATCCTTGTTTCTTATTTTAGGTTTGGTTTTCCATGTTTTGTTGTTGAATCTGTAGGCTCTTGTTGATGTACCCGTGTTGTTCTTCATTATATTGTATTAATACAGTTTGTTGATGGGATGATTTCGTGTGTAAACACTTATTATTCTCTCCATTCTTGTTGTAAGTAGCGAATCCGAGAGTGGTCACCGAGATAGTCCACGATTTCTCTTCTTGTGGATTGTTTTAGGTGTTTGCTTTGTTGTGTTCTTGGTCATTCTTGTATCAATTTCGTAGTGGGCTTTGGGTCTTAGAATGATTTTTGTCGAAAATCTACCTGGTTGTCCCAAGCAGGCTGGGAGCATCCTAGTGTGGACCAATGTGTTTTTTTGGGCGGTTTGGGTGGTCAAATGGGCGAAACAGTGTGAACGGGGCATTTTCGGGCAGATTCGGTGTGCTATAGCCTACAGTTTTCAGGATGGGCCCGGGGTTCGAGCATGGTTTTTGTCGAAAATCAACTGGGCTAACCCAAGCAGGGTGGGGAGCATCCTAGTGTTAGCCATTGTAGGTTTTTGGGCGGTGAAAGTAGTTAAACGGGTATAACGGCTTAAACGAGGCATTTTCGGGCTAAATCAGTTTGCTATATCCCACGGTTTTTGGGGTGGCCCCGGTGTCCGGGCATGATTTTTGCCAAAAATTGACATGGCTTTCCCAGGCAGGCTGGGGAGCATACTAGTGTGGGCCATTGTAGTTTTTTGGGCGATTTAGGTAGTCAAACGGGCGGAATGGCAAAAATGGGGCATTTTCGGTGTGCTATAGCCTACGGTTTTTAGGGTGTGCCCGGGGTCCTAGCGTAATTTTTGCCAAAAATCAACCTAGCTGGCCCAGGCAGGCTGAAGAGCGTCCTAGTGTAGGCCAGTGTTATATTTTGGGAAGTTTGGGTGGTCATACGGGCGAAACGGCGCGAACGTGACATTTTTTAGCCAATTCGATGTGCTTTAGGCCACGGTTTTTGGGGTGGGCTCGGGCGTGATTTTTGCTGAAAATTGACCTGGCTGCCCCTGGTAGGCTTGAAAGCGTCCTAGTGTGGGCTATTGTAGTTTTTTGGGCGGGTTGGGTGGTCAAACGGGCAAAACGGCGTGAACAGAACGTTTTTGGGCGAATTCAGTATGCTATAGCCCATGGTTTTTAGGGTGGGCTCCGGGTCCGGGCTTGATTTTCGCTGAAAATCGATCTGGCTGCCCCAGGCAGTATGAGTAGCGTCTTAGTGCGGGCCATTGTGGTTTTTTGGGTTGTTTGGGTGGAAAACGAGCGAAACGGCATGAATGGGGCATTTTCGGGTTAATTCGGTGTTCTATGCCCACGATTTTTTAGGTAGGTTTGGGGTTTGGGCATAATTTTTGTTGAAAATTAACCTGAATGCCCAGGCAGGTTGAAAAATGTCCTAGTGTTGGCTATTGTAGTTTTTTAGGAGGTTTGGGTGGTCAAACGGGTGAAACGGCGTAAATGGGGTATTTTTGGGCTAATTCGATTTGTTATAGACTACGGTTTTTGAGGTGGGCCCGAGGTCCGAGCATGATTTATGCCAAAAATCAACTTGGCTACCGCAGAAAGGCTGGGGAGCATCCTAGTGTAGACCATTGTGTTTTTTGGGCGGTTTGGGTGGTCAAACGAGCTTAACGGTGCGAACGGAGCATTTTTAGGCTAATTCGGTGTGCTATAGCCCACGGTTTTTAGGGTGGGCCTGGGGTCCGAGCGTGATTTTTGCCTAAATTTGACCTGTCTTCCCCATGCAAGCTGGGAAGCATCCTAGTATGGGCCATTGTGTTTTTTTGGGAGGTTTGGGTTGTTAAACAGGTGAAATGGCAAGAACGGGGCTTTTTCGGGCTAATTTGTGTGCTATAGCCCAAGGTTTTTGGTATGGGCTGAGGTTTCGGGCATGATTTTTACCAAAAATTGACCTGGCTGCCCCAAGAAAGCTGGGAGCATCTTAGTGTGGGTCATTGTGGATTTTTGGGCGGTAAGGGTGGTCAAACGGGCGAAATGGCCTGAACGAGCGTTTTTAGGCTAATTCGGTGTCCTATAGCCCAGTATTTTAGGGGTGGGCTTGGGCTCAGGGCGTGATTTTTGCCGAAAATAGACCTAGTTGCCCCAGGTAGGATGGAGAGCATCCTAGTATGGGTCATTATGTTTTTTTGGGCGGTTTCGATGGACAAACGAGCGAAACAGCGTGAACAAGCCATTTTCAAGCTAATTTGGTGTGCTATAGTCCACGATTTTTGGGGTGTGTCCCGGGTTCAAGCGTGATTTTTACCGAAAATCGATCTGGCTGCCCTAGGTAGGCTGAGAAGCATCCTACTATGGGCCATTGTTATTTTTTGGGCAGTTTGGGTGGTCAAATGGGCGAAACGGCGCGAATGAGGGATTTTCAAGCCAATTTGGAGTATTATAGCCCACGATTTTTGGGGTGGGCCCGGTGTCCAGACATGATTTTTGATGAAAATTGACTTGGCTATCACAGGAAGATGGGAAGTGTCCTAGTGTGGGTTATTGTGATTTTTTAGGCGGTTTGGGAAGTCAAACGGTAGAAATGGCACGAACGGGTCATTTTTAGGCTAATTCGGTGTGCTATAGCCCACAGTTTTTGAAGTGGGCTCGAGGTTCGGGCGTGATTTTTGCCAAAATTCTACCTAGATACCTCAGGCAGGCTGGAGAGAATCCTAGTATAGGCCCTTATGGTTTTTTGGGCGGTTTAGTTGGTCGAACGGGCAAAATAACACGAACGGGCCATTTTTGGTCCAATTCTGTGCGCTATAGCCCCACAGTTTTTGGGGGGGGATCGATGTTCGGACGTGATTTTTGCTGAAAATTGACCTGGCAGCCCCAGGCAGGCTGGAGAGCATCCTAGTGTGGGAAATTATGGTTTTTTGGTCTGTTTGGGTAGTCAAATGGGTGAAACAGCGCGAACTGGGCATTTTTGGGCCTATTCGGTGTGTTAAAGACCACGATTTTTTGGGGTGGGCTTGTGGTTAGAGCGTGATTTTTGCCAACAATTGACTTGGCTGCCCCAGGCAGGCTGAAGAGTATCCTAGTGTGTGCCATTGTGGTTTTTTGGGCGGTTTGGGTGGTCAAACGGACGAAATGGTGCGAACGGGGTATTTTTAGGCCAATTCGGTGTGCAATAGCCTATGGTCTTTGGGGTGGGCCCAGGGTCTAGGCGTAATTTATTCCAAAAATCGAATTGACTGTCCCAGGTAGGCTAGGCAATGTTCTAGTGTGGGCTATTATGGTTTTTTAGCCAATTTTGGTGGTCATACGGGCAAAACGGTGCGAATGGGGCATTTTTGAGCTAATTCAGTGTACTATAGCTAATGGTTTTTGGGGTTCCAGGAGTGATTTTTATTGAAAATAGACCTGGCTTCCCCAGGCAGGCAGGAAAGCGTCCTAGTGTGGGCCCTTATGGTTTTTTGGATGGTCGAACGGGCGAAATGGGCCGAAAAGGATATTTTTGGGCCAATTCGGTGTGTTATAGACCATGGTTTTTGGGGTGGGCCAGAGGTCCGAGCGTGATTTTTGCTGAAAATTGACCTGGTTGCCTCAAGCAGGCTGGGCAGCGTCCTGGTGTGGGCCATTGTGGATTTTTGGGCGGTTTGGGTGGTATAACGGGGGAAATGACATTTTTGGGTCAATTCTATTTGTTATAACCCACAGTTTTCGAGGTGGGCCTGGGTTCGGGTGAGATTTTTACCGAAAATTAACTTGCCTGCCCCAGGCAGGCTATTGAGCATTGTAGTATGGGCCATTATTGTTTTTTGGGTGATTTGGGTGGTCAGACGGGTGAAATGGTGCGAACGGGGCATTTTAGGGCTAATTTCGTGTGCTATAGTCCACGGTTTTTGGGGTGGACCCGGGATCCGGACGTGAATTTTGTCAAAAATTGACCTGGCAACCTCAGGCAGGCTGAGAAGCATTCTAGTATGGGCCATTGTGGTTTTTTGGGTAGTTTGAATGGCCAAACGGCGCTAACGGGGCATTTCCAGGCTAATTCTGTGTGCTATAGCTTGCGCTTTTTGGGGTGGGTCTGGGGTTCAGGCTTGATTTTTGTCGAAAATCGACTTGGCAGCCCCAGGCAGGCTAGAGAGCATCCTAATATAGGCAATTGTATTTTTTTGGGTGATTTGGGTAGTTAAACGGGCGAAATGGTACTAACAAGTCATTTTTAGGCTAATTCGGTGTGCAATAGCCTGGAGTTTTCAGGGTGGGCCCGGGGTTCAGGCGTGATTTTTGTCGAAAATTAACCTGGCTACCCCTGGCAGGCTGGGAACGTCCTAGTGTAGGCCATTGTGGTTTTCTGGGTAGTCAAATGGGAGAAACGACACGAATGGGGCATTTTCGGGCAAATTTGGTGTGCTATAGCCCATGATTTTTGGGGTGGGCCTGAGTCCAGGCATGATTTTTGTCGAATATAGGCCTAGCTTCCCCGTGCAGGTGGAGAGCATCCTAGTATTGCTATTGTGATTTTTGGGCGGTTAGAGTGGTTAAACGGGCGAAACGGCGCTAATGGGGCTATTTCGGTGTGCTTAGCCCATGGCTTTCGAGGTGGACCTAGGGTCCGGACGTGGTTTTTGTCGAGAATCGACTTGGCTTCCCTAAGAAGGCCGAGGAGCATCCCAATATAGGACCTTGTAATTTTTGGGCGATTTGGGGGGTCGAACGGGCGAAGCGGTTTCGGGCCAATTCGTTATGTTATAGCCCATGGTTTTCGAGGTAAGGCCGAGGCTCGGGCGTGATTTTTGTCGAAAATCAACTTAGCTGCCCCAGGCAGGCTGGGGAGCTTCCTAGTGTGGGCCATTGAGTTCTTTTGGGTGATTTAAGTGGTTAAACGAGCGAACGGGGCATTTTTTGGCAAATTCTGTGGTATATCCCATGATTTTTGGGATGGAC
The DNA here is from genome assembly GCF_002878395.1 of Capsicum annuum. NCBI lineage: Eukaryota > Viridiplantae > Streptophyta > Magnoliopsida > Solanales > Solanaceae > Capsicum > Capsicum annuum. The sequence goes on along the minus strand of NC_061115.1, from coordinate 146,058 downwards.
CCAGGGTTCGGGCGTAATTTTTGTTGAGATTTGACCTGGCTGCCTCAGGTAGTCTGAAAAAACTCGTAGTGTGGGCTATTATGTTTTTTAGGCAATTTGGGTGGTCAAACGGGCAAAACGGCGCGAACGAGGCATTTTCAGACCAATTCGGTGTGCTATAGCCTGTGGTTTTGGGGGTGGGCCTGGGGTCGGGCGTGATTTTTTTAAAAACCGATCAAACTTCCTAGAGTGGTTGGGGAGCGGCCTAGTGTGGGCCTTTGTATTTTTTTGGGCGATTTGGGTGGTCAAACGAGCAAAACGGCACGAACCAGGCATTTTTGAGCCAATTTGGTGTGCTATAGCCCACAGTTTTTGATGTGGTCCCAGGATTCGTGCATGATTTTTACTAAAAATCACCCTGGCTGCCCCAGGCAAGATGGGGAACGGCCTAGTGAGGGCCATGATGGTTTTTTTAGGCAGTTTGGGTGGTCAGAAGGGCAAAACGGTGCGAACGAGGCATTTTTAGGCCAATACAGCGTGTTATAACTCACGGATTTTGAGGTGGACCATGTGTTCGGGTGTGATTTTGGTCAAAATCTACCTGGCTGCCCCAAGCAGGCTGGAGAGAGTCCTAGTGTGGGCTATTATTTATTTTTTAGGCTGTTTGGGTGGACAAACGGGTTAAACGGCATGAACGAGGTGATTTTGAGCTAATTAGGTATGGTATAGCACACGATCTTTGGGGTGGGCCCGGGGTTTGGACGTGATTTTTATTAAAAAATTGACTTGGCTGCCATAGGCAAGCTGGGGAGCGTCCCAGTGTGGGTCATTGTGGTTTTTTGGGTAGTTTGTGTGGTCAAGCGGGCGAAACAACACGAACGGGACATTTTTGGGCAAATTCGGTGTGCTATAGCCCACAATTTTTTATGTGGGCCTGGGGTCCAGACGTGATTTTTTTCAAAAATTGATCTGGCTGCCCCAGGTAGGTTAGAGAAAGTCTTAGTGTGGGCCATTGTGGTATTTTGGGTGGTCAAATGGGAGAAACGACACAAACAGGGCATTTTTGGACTAATTTGGTATGCTATAGCCCACGATTTTTGGGGTTGGCCTGGTTCCGGGCGTGATTTCTGCCGAATATCGACCTGAATACCCCAGGTAGGCTGGAGAGCATCCTAGTATGGGCCATTGTGGTTTTTTGGGTGGTTAAACGGGCGAAACAGCGCGAACAGGGTAATTTCAGGCCAATTCGGTGTGCTATAGCCCACGATATTTAGGGTGGGCCCCGGTGTCTAGGCGTGATTTTGGTTTAAAATCGACTTGGCTGCCCCAAGCTGGCTGGGGAGCGTCCTAGTATGGGCCATTATGATTTTTTGTGTAGTTTGGGTGGTCAAACGGGTGAAACGGCGCGAACGGGGCATTTTCGAGCTAATTCAGTGTGCTATGACCCATAATTTTTGTGGTGGGCCTAGGATTCGGGCATGATTTTTGCTAAAAATCAACATGGCTGCCCCAGGCAGGCTGAAAAGAGTCCTAGTGTGGGCCATTATGGTTTTTTGGGCAGTTTAGGGAGTCAAACGGGTGAAACAGCGCGATCGGGGAATTTTCTAACTAATTCGGTGTGCTATATCCCAAAGGTTTTGGGTAGGGCCCGAAGTTCGGGCGTGATTTTTGCTGAAAATTGACCTGGCTGCCCCAAGCAGGCTGGGGAGCATTCTAGTGTAGGCCATTATGTTTTTTTGGGTTGTTTGGGTGGTCAAACGGGTGTAATGGTGTGAACGGGGCATTTTCGAGTCAATTCGATGTGCCGTAGACCATGATTTAGGAGTAGGCCCTGGGTCTGAGAGTGATTTTTATCGAAAATTGACCTAGCTTCCCCAGGCAGGCTGGGGAGCATCCTAGTGTGAACCAATGTATTTTTTTGGGCGGTTTGGGTGGTCAAATGGGTGAAATGGCATGAACGGGGCATTTTCAGGCAGATTTGATGTGCTATAGCCTACGGTTTTTGGGATGGGCCCGGGGTTCGGGTGTGATTTTTGTCGAAAATTGACCTGGCGGCCCTAAGCAGGGTGGGGAGCATCCTAGTGTTGGCCATTGTAGTTTTTTGGGTGGTGTTGGTGGTCAAACGGGCAAAATGTCTCGAAAGAGGCATTTTTGGGCCAATTCGGTTTGCTATAGCCCATGATTTTTGAGGTGGCCCCAGTGTCCGGGCGTGATTTTTACCAAAAATTGACTTAGCTGCCCCAGGATGGCTGGAGAGCGTACTAGTGTGGGTCATTGTGGTTTTTGCGGAAGTTTGGGTGGTCAAACGGGTGAAACAGTGAGAACAAGGCACTTTAAGGCCAATTCGGTGTTCTATAGACCACGATTTTTGGGGTGTGCCAGGGGTCCTGGCATAATTTTTGCTGAAAATCAACCTGGATACCCCAGGCAGGCTGAGGAGTGTCCTAGTGTGGGCCAGTATGGTATTTTGGGCTGTTTGGGTGGTCATACGGGCAAAACGGCGCGAATGGGGCATTTTTTAGCCAATTCGGTGTGCTTTAGACCACGATTTTTGGGGTGGGCCCGGGCGTGATTTTTACCAAAAATCGACCTGGCTGCCCCTGGTAGGCTTGGGAGAATCCTAGTGTGGGCCATTGTGGTTTTTTAGGTTGGTTGGGTGAAAAAACAAACGAAACGGCATGAATAGGGAATTTTTGGGCCAATTCGGTGTGTATAAGCCCATGGTTTTTGAGGTGGGTTTAGGGACCGGACGTGATTTTTGCCAAAAATTAACTTGGCTGCCCCAGGCAGGTTGGGGAATATCCTAGTATGGGTCATTATAGTTTTTAGGCGGTTTGGGTGGTCAAACGGGTGAAACAGCACGAACGGGGCATTTTTGGCCCAATTCGATGTGCTATAGCCCACAGTTTTTGGGGTAGGCCCGGAGTTCGAGCGTTATTTTTGGTTAAAATCGAGCTGGCTGCCCCAGACAGGCTGGTGAGAATTCTGGTCTAGACCATTGTGGTTTTTTGGATTGTCAAACGTGCAAAACGGCGTGAACGGAGCATTTTTGGGCCAATTCGATGTGTTATAGGGCATGGTTTTCGTGGTAAGCCCGGGGGTTCAGGCGTGATTTATGCCAAAAATAAACCTTGCTACCGCAGAAAGGCTAAAAAACATCGTAGTGTGGACCATTGTGGATTTTTGGGTGGTTTGGGTGGTCAAACGAGTGTAACGGCGCAAACGGGGCATTTTTAGACTAATTTGATGTGCTATAGCCCATAGTTTTTGGGGTGGGTCGGGGGTTCGGGTGTGGTTTTATCCTATATTCGGCCCAGCTTCCCCAGGTAAGGTGAGGAGCGTCCTAGTGTGGGCCATTATGGTTGTTTGGGTAGTTTGGGTGGTCAAACAGGCAAAACAGCACGAATGGGCTTTTTCGAGCCAATTTGTGTGCTTTAGCCTAGGGTTTTTGTGTGGGCCAAGGGTCTGGGCGAGATTTTTGCCGAAAATTGACCTGGCTGCCCCAGGCAGGTTGGGGAGCATCCTAGTGTGGGCCTTTGTGGTTTTTTGGCCTGTATGGGTGGTCAAACGGGCGAAATGACATGAACGGGGCATTTTTAGGCCAATTCGGTGTGCTATAGCCTAGGGTTTTTGTGGTGGGCTTGGGGTCAGGGTGTGATTTTTGCTAAAAATTGACCTCTCTTCCCCATAGAGGTTGGGGAATATCCTATACTGTGCCATTGTAGTTTTTTAGGCAGTTTGTGTGGTAAAACGGGTGAAACAGCACGAATGGACCATTTTTGGGCCAATTCGATGTGCTATAGCCCACGGTTTTCAGGGGAACCCGGGGTTCGGGCGTGACTTTTGCTGAAAATTGAGCTGGATGCCCCAGGCAGGCAGGTAAGCATTCTAGTATGGTCCATTGTGGTTGATAACGCTCAACTCACACTTCAATTTAGTGCAAGGCGGTCGTCGCTAATATATTTACCCAACTTTGGAGTCGGGGTCGAATCCACAGAGAACAATACGAGTGACGATTAAACTAATTTGAAACTATAACTTCAAGTTAAATTCAGACAAATGACACGAGAAGATAAAATGGGGATAATTAGACAATGGTTAAGTGTTCAACTTGTTTCAGAACTCAAAACTAAGATTTCAACAGTTTAAATCAATGATAGATTGAAACTAGGGTTGTGATCACTATGACTATTAATCCACCATTGAATAATAACTGTAGTACTAGGTTCTCATGACTTGTGGGAAATACCAAATTATCAATTTCGACAGTTCATCTAAGTGTTTCTCAACCTACCTAGATGTTTGGCTTCCTAATTCTCTCGGACTTAGGAAACCCTCCTATTCATACTGATTTTATCTCAAGTTGGTCAATTTTGTTACAACATTAACCATTAGATGGGAGCTTAACCTTTCCAAATCCTTGTTGATAATTCACTACCTTTCGTTTATTTCTCAGTTCGAGAAAATCAACATAATGTGAGATCTATTGTTTACAACCAACAGAAAATAATAAATACAAAAGAATTATCAAGATGTTCCCACAATCATTCAAACCCTAGCCAACTATTAAATCAATGGAGGAATCATCATAGATCCCACAACCCTAGTTATGGGTTTTAGTTCCACATGGAGTAGAAAAAGATAACAACAATTGAATCCATAACTCAAGGTAATTAAACTTACAAAATATGTAGTCAGAAGTTGATTATCTAATAAATCCAAGAGGAATATCCCACAACTCAGTCAAAGAATTGAAAATTGAAATCAAAGTTAAGAGCCAAAACTATAGAGAAAAGTGACCAAGTCCCACCTTGTAGTTCAAGGTGTAGATCCCTCCTTATATAAGAAAACCCTAAATTATTCTTTGAATACTTCAGCCTAATTATGGAAACCAAATCACAGAGTGCAGTATTTTTCTCGGACAGGTGACGACATTTGTGACGCCTTATCAGGAGTCTGGCGACTTATCAAAAATGTTGTCAGCTCCTTCTTTAGTTTTGGCACTTCCTGTTTAAGGCTGACGATGAAACCTGACAGCTTATCAGATATGTGATGACATATCAAAAATATCATCACTTTGTCACTCCAAATCTGACTCTCGGCCTAAGCCTAATGGCAATCCTTATAGCTTATCATACTTCTGACGGCTTATCACACGATGTTGTCACTTAGTTCAGCTGAAGTCTATTTTCTGTCTAGGTTGACGGCAACTCTGATAGCCTATCACAGGGATGACGACTTATCAAAAATGTTGTCAGCCACACTTTCCTGCTATTTGCATCAGAATTTATCTTTTTTCAACTCCATTATTTTGGGTTCTCTTGCATCTTGACTTATACTGCAAAATCAAGGATAACACAATCAAAAACGACAAAAGTTGCTTAAGACCTTGCAATTATTTAGAGTTAAAAGCCTTAATGTGTTAGCATCTGCTCACACATCAACACCCTCAACTTAAAACAATTGCTTGTCCTCAAGCAACAAAAACATAACTAAGAGGATACAAAGTACAATTGGCAGATTATCACTCATATAATCTCAAAATATGATCACTTTCTCCAAGGTCAATCAATTCAACAACAACTGTGTCTATTATTGGAAAACAACCATGTGACACACCAGAATCAAGATATGGCCAAATTCAGCAACAACCATACATGTATCAATATTACACTACCCAAACAAGTTAGTAACTAGTAACATACTCAATGTGCCCTGACAACAAAGAAATCCCTTCTTCGCTCATATCAGCAATCACATGTGTAGGTACAGGGATAATCAAAAGATACTCACTCTCAGAATGAAGTTTCAATCAATGTATGCGAAATGCCATATGCTTGCCCTTATATTTATTACCAAGGTTTTCAGACAAGTCAGTTAGGATCACTATAGGTCTTCTTCTGGCTTGTAATGTAGGCTAGGGGTTGGTATGATATTCAAGGACATTTAGAGTGACTACGCCTCCTTGACACTACACTAACCTCTTAGGTTCTCACTTCTTAACATTTTTTTTTCTTTCTTGATTAAAGCACATTCAAGATGGTTGCGGTCTTTTCGACAATCATTTCTTTTTTTTTCACAACTTTTCTTTTCTTCTTCTTTTTCCACCGCACCCATTTTTTTTTCTTTGCTTTGCTTTTATTCAACCTTTCTTCATACTCATTTTTCATCACGCACCCCTATGATAGCCACCCTCAACTTACGATATTTGCCTAAGTCAAAGTGCACAATATCTAAGGAGGATCAGGGCTAAAACAGGTTCATTGTGATATAAATGGGAAGGTGATAGGTATAATAAAAAGAATAGGCATTCAGGCTCAAAATCGGGATCAAGGGATATCATTCATACATGGAAGGTCATTTAGGCTAAAAGTGGACTAATATCAAAACGGCCTATGATCCTTTCCTAACTCCTATCCTACAACCTAGGCAAGACTAATCGGGAAAGATCATACAAAGGGAGCTCAGTACACCTCACACACACATGGCACGCAAGTATATCACACATTGCTACTTATCCGGTTCATGCAATTATTTAGAAATGATTATCATATCGCTAGAACTAATGCCAAAATAAAGATGCACAGTGATCACAAATAGATGTAATTCATACAGTTACCAGATAGATAATTGGAGAGGTATTTATCATTCCAAGAAAAATCAACAAAAATATGTCAACTGCGCTAGATACTTATTTTTACTCCAGTTAACCATAACACATCACAAAACAAACATAATATGCCTAAACATGCTGGCTCTACTAGGAACAAGACTCCGGGGAAAAGAGGCACGGCAACAAAAACCCCAAGAGGACATCAACACCCACAAGTACTCCCACCCTTAACTTATAATCATGCATTGTCCCCAATGCGTCAAACCAAACAAGAGAGCTAGAAACATACCTGTGGCACCATGGGTGTAAATATCTGATGTCAATCACATAATACGAATACAAACAACCAAATATCTTGGGTTGCACGACTAGGTTATCTTGACTACTCAGAATTCATCAAGATACCTTAAAAGTGCTTCATACTTTGTCCCTCCACTTAGACGATTTGAATTTCACCCCCAACTTAGAGTCCATCTTCTTTCCTCGATCATAGGGGTGGTACAAAAATTAAGAAGTCAAGTAATAGATTGAGCGTGGTAAACCACTCGACCTTAAAGTGATGTGTGTTTTTATGTTGCTTGTCTAATGTAAAATTAAGAATATAAGTTTCTTTTTTCTCATCTTCACACTCTTCTACTATTTTAAATGATTCCACAGACAAGATATCATCTAAACATAATGTAGAAAAATGCTTCGAGTGAGGCCCAACTAATTCTACTTCAAAATTTACACTATCTACTACACACTCACTTTTTTTCACCTTCTCAATGTCAGTCTCAAGATCAAGATGACAATAGAGTGATTGTGATTCTTGAGTTTTCTCCTCAAATTGGCTAATGTCCCCCTCATATTCTTCTTTGTTTAGCCATTGTAAACATGGTGCGAGTGGTAACTCTTTTAGCTTTGCCTACAACTGTTCTTGATTCTTTAAGATTCGTTTCATCAATTTGTTCGCTTGAATCGTGACATCACACATATCTTCAGTATGATCACTTTGACCACAAGCCAAACACCAAGTTACAGTAAGTAGGACAATATCCACATCATATTGTGAAGGTCCCATCCATTCACTTTCAGTTAAATTTGGACAGCAAACCTCCAAATATGGTCCCCCATAATAATAACAAGAATCGTCACAAGAATCGTCATCACTCAAAAAACCATCTATCCAGGCTAACATCTCAAGAAAAGTGTGAGAAAAATAAAAATAAAAGAAAATAAAATAAATGAATAAATAAAAAATAAACTAAACAAATATTTACAAGTTTGATTCAAGCAAGTAAACTAAAATTCCAAACCAACTCAATACGCCAAATTGTTCCCCGGCAACAACGCCATTTTTGATAACGCTCAACTTACACGTCAATTTAGTGCAAGGTGGTCGTCATCAATATATTTACCCAACTTTGGAGTCAGGGTCGAATCCACAGGGAACAATGTGAGTGGCGATTAAACTAATTTGAAACTATAGCTACAAGTTAAATTCAGACAAATGACACAAAAAGATAAAATGGGTATAATTAGACAATGGTTAAGTGTTCAACTTGTTTCAGAACTCAAAACTAAGATTTCAACGGTTCAAATCAATGATAGATTGAAACTAGGGTTGTGATCACTATGACTATTAATCCTCCATTGAATAATAACTGTAGTACTGGGTTCTCATGACTTGTGGGAAACATCAAATTATCAATTTCGGCAGTTCATCTAAGTGTTTCTCAACCTACCAAGATGTTTGGCTTCCTAATTGTCTCAAACTTAGGAAACCCTCCTCTTCATACTAATTTTATCTCAAGTTGGTCAATCTTGTTACAACATTAACCATTAGATGGGAGCTTAACCTTCCCAAATCCTTGTTGATAATTCACTACCTTTCGTTTACTTCTCAGTTCGAGCAAATCAACATAATGTGAGATCTATTGTTTGTAACCAACAGAAAATAATTAATACAAAAGAATTATCAAGATGTTCCCACAATCATTCAAACCCTATCCAACTATTAAATCAATGGAGGAATCATCATAGATTCCACAACCCTAGTTGTGGGTTTTAGTTCCACAAGGAATAGAAAAAGATAACAACAATTGAATCCATAACTCAAGGTTTACAAAATATGTAGTAATAAGTTGATTCTCTAATAAATCCAAGATGAATATTCCACAACTCAATCAAAGAATTGAAAATTGAAATCAAAGTTAAGAGCCAAAACTATAGAGAAAAGTGACCAAGTCCCACCCAGCAGTTCAAGGTGTAGATCCCTCTTTATATAAGAAAACCCTAAATTATGCTTTAAATACTTCAACCTAATTATGGAAACCAAATCATAGAATGCGGTATTTTTCTCGGACAGGTGACGACATTTGTGACGCCTTATCAGGAGTCTGGCGACTTATCAGAAATGTCGCCAACTCCTTCTTTAGTTTTGGCACTTCCTGTTTAAGGTTGACGATGAAACCTGATGGCTTATCAGATATGTGACGACATATCAAAAATATCGTCACTTTGTCACTCCAAATCTGATTCTCGGCCTAAGCCTGACGGCAATCCTGATGGCTTATCATACTTCTAACGGCTTATCACATGATGTTGTCACTTAGTTCAGCTGAAGTCTATTTTCTGTCTTGGTTGACGACAACTCTGATAGCCTATCACAGGGATGACGACTTATCAGAAATATAGTCAGCCATACTTCCTGTTATTTACATCAGAATTCATCTTTTTCACCTTTATTATTTTGGGTTCTCTTGCATCTTGACTTAAACTGCAAAATCAAGAATAACACAATAAAAATGACAAAAGTTGCTTATGACCTTGTAATTATTTAGAGTTAAAAGCCTCAAATATATTAGCATCTGGTCACACATCAGTGGTTTTTTGGGTGGTTTGGGTGGTCAAATGTGTAAAACAGCATGAACGGGGTAATTTTGGGCAAATTCGGTGTGCTATAGCCCATGGTTTTCAAGATGGGCTCGGGGTCCGGGCATGATTTATGCCAAAAATCAACCTGGCTATTGCAGAAAGGTTGGGGAGCATCCTAGTGTGGACCATTATGGTTTCTTGGGAGGTTTGGGGGGTAAAATGAGCGTAACGATGCAAATGGGGCAATTTTGGGCTAATTCGGTGTGCTATAACCCACGGTTTTTGGGGTGGGCCGGGAGTCCGGGTGTGATTTTTGCCTAAATTCGACCTTGCTTCCCCAGGCAAGCTGGGGAACGTCCTAGTATGGGTCATTATGATTTTTTGGGCGGTTTGGGTGGTCAACCAGGTAAAACGGCACAAACAGGCTTTTTTGGGCCAATTTGTGTGCTTTAGCCTAGGGTTCGGGCGTGATTTTTTCCAAAAATTGACATGGCTAGCCCAGGTAGGCTGGGGAGTATCCTAGTGTGGGCCTTTATGGTTTTTTGGGCGGTATGGGTGGTCAAACAGGCGAAATGACGTGAACGGGGCATTTTTAGGCCAATTCGGTGGGCTAAAGCCCAGGGTTTTCAGGGTGGGCTCGGGGTCAGGGTGTGATTTTTGCCAAAAATTGACCTGGCTTCCCCAGGCAAGCTGGAGAGCATCTTAGTGTGGGCCATTATGGTTTTTAGGGCAGTTTGGGTGCTTAAACGGGCAAAACAACGCGATCAGGGCATTTTCGACCCAATTTGGTGTGCTATAGCCTACGATTTTTAGGGTGGGCCCAAGGTCAGCACGTGATTTTTACATAAAATCGATTTGGCTACCCCAGGCAGGCTGGGAAACATCTTACTGTGGGCCATTGTTATGTTTAGGTTAGTTTGGGTGGTCAAACGGGCGAAACGACGCAAAAGGGGCATTTTCGGGCCAATTCAGTATAGCCCACAGTTTTTGGTGTGGGTCCGGTGTCCATGCGTAATTTTTGATGAAAATTGACCTGGCTGCCCCAGGCAGGTGGGGAGTGTCCTGGTGCGGGCTATTATGATTTTTTAGGTGATTTGGGTAGTCAAACGAGAGAAACGGCGTGAACGAATCATTTTCGGGCTAATTCAGTGTGCTATAGCCCACAGTTTTTGAGGTGGGCCCAGGGTCCGGGCATTTTTTTGTCAAAATTCTACCTGGCTACCTCAGGCAGGCTGAACAGCGTCCTAGTGTGGGCTCTTATGGTTGTTTGGGAAGTTTGGTTGGTCGAACGGGCAAAATGACGTAAACGGCATATTTTGGGGCTAATTCGGTATGCTATAGCCCATGGTTTTGGGGGGTGGGCCCGGTGTTCGGGCATGATTTTTGCTGAAAATTGACCTGGGGCAGCCAGGCAGGCTGGGGAACGTCCTAGTATGGGTCATTATTTTTTGGGGGCGGTTTGGGTGGTCAAACGGATGAAATAGCGCGAACTGAGCATTTCCAGGCGAATGCGATGTGTTAGAGCCCATGAGTTTTGGGTTGGGCCAGGGTTTCATGCGTGAATTTTGCCAAAAATTGACTCGGTTGCTCAGGCAGGCTGGGGAGCATCCTAGTGTGTGCCATTGTGGTTTTTTGGGCGGTTTGGGTGGTCAAATAGGCGAAATGGCGCGAACGGGGCATTTCTAGGATAATTCATTGTGCAATAGCCCACGATTTTTGGGGTGGGCCCGGGTTTCGAACATAATTTTTGCCAAAAATCAACCTTGTTGTCCCCGACAGGCTAGGCAGCGTCCTAGTATGGGCCATTGTCATTTTTTTAGGTGGTTTGGGTCGTCAAACGGGCAAAACAGCGTGAACAGGGCATTTTTGAGCTAATTCGGTGTATTATAGCCAATGGTTTTTGGGGTGGGCCCGGTGTCCGAGAGTGATTTTTGTCAAAAATTGACCTGGCTAGCCCAGGCAGGCAGGAGAGCGTCCTAGTGTGGGAATTTATGGTTTTTTGGGCGGTTTGGGCGGTCGAACGGGCGAAATGGCCCGAAAGAGGTGTTTTTGGCCTACATCAATGTGCTATAGCCCACGATTTTTGGGGTTGGCCCGGGGTCCGGGCGTGATTTTTTTTTAAAATTGATCTGGCTACCCCAGGCAGGTTGAAAAGCATCCTAGTGTAGGCCATTGTTGTTTTTGGGTGGTTAAACGGGCGTAATGGCACGAATGGGGCATTATCGAGCCAACTCAGTGTGCTATAACCCACGATTTTTGGGGTGGGTCTGGGGTCCGAGCATGAATTTTGACAAAAATCGACATGTCTACCCCAGGCAGGCTGGGGAGCGTTCTAGTGTGGGCCATTGTGGTTTTTCGAGTGATTAGGGTTGTCAAAAGGGCAAAACGGGATATCTTTTAGCCAGTTCAGTGTGCTATAGCCAATGATTTTTGGGGTGGACTTGGGGTTCGGGCGTGATTTTTCTCGAAAATTAACTTGGATGCCCCATGCAGGCTGCGGAGCATCCTAGTATGGGCATTGTGGTTTTTTTGGGTGGTTTTGGTGGTCAAACGGGCAAAATGGCACAAACGAAGCATTTTCAGGCCAATTCAGTGTGCTATAGCCCACGTTTTTCGAGGTGGGCTCGGGGTTCGGGCATGATTTTTTGCCAAAAATTGACCTGGTTGCCCCAGGCAGGCTGCAAAGAGTCCTAGTGTAGTCCGTTATGGTTTTTTTTGGCAGTTTGGATGTCAAACAGGCAAAACGGCGCGATACAGCATTTTTGGGAAAATTCGATTACTATAGCCCACGATTTTTGGGGTGGGCCCGGGATCCAGACATGATTTTTAACGAAAATTGACCTGGATTCCCCAGGTAGGCTGGGGAGCATCCTAGTGTGGTCCATTATGGTTTTTAGGCGGTTTGGGTGTTCAAAAAGGCGAAACGGCACGAACGGGGCATTTTTGGGCCAATTCGGTGTGCTATAGCTTACGATTTTCGGGATAGGCCAGGGGTCCGGGCGTGATATTTGTCAAAAATCGACCTAGCTACCTCAAGCAGGCTAGAGAGCATCCTAATATGGGCTATTGTAGTTTTTGGATAGTTTGAATAGTGCATCTTTGGGCCAATTTAGTGTACTATAACCTACGGTTTTTGGGGTGGGCTCGGGGTCCAGGTGTGATTTTTGCCAAAAATTGACCTGACTGCCCCAGGCAGGCTGGAAAGCATCCTAGTGTGGGCCATTATCATTTTTTGGGCAGTTAGGGTGGTCAAACAGGCGAAACGGTGCGAATGGAGAGTTTTTGGGCACATTCAGTGTGCTATAGCCCATGATTGGGGTGGGCCCGGGGTTCGAAAGTGATTTTTGCCAAAAATTGACCTGGCTGCCCCAGGCAGGTGGAGAGCGTCCTAGTGTGTGCCATTGGGATATTTTAAGCGGTTTGGGTGGTCAAACGGGTGAAACGACGCAAACGGGAAACTTTTTAGCCAATTTGGTGTGCTATAGCCTATGGTTTTCAGGGTGGGCCTGGGGTCTGGGTGTGATTTTTGTCAAAAATCGACCTGGTTGCCCCAGGCAGGCTAGTGAGCGTCCTTGTGTGGGTTGTTCTATTTTTTGGGGCGGTTTGGGTGGTCAAACAGGTAAAACGGGGAGAACAGCGAGTTAATTTGGTGTGCTATAGCCCACGGTTTTTGGGGTGGGCTCAGGGTCCGGGCGTGAATTTTGTTAAAAATTGACCTGGCTACCCTAAGCAGGCTGGGGAGCATCCTAGTGTGGGCCATTATGAAATTTTAGGCAGTTTGGGTGGTCAAACGGGTAAAACGACACGAACGGGGCATTTTTGAGCTAATTTGGTGTGCTATAGCCCACGATTTTTGGGGTGGGCCTAGGGTCTGAGCTTGATTTTTCTCAAAAATCGACCTTGCGGCCCCAAGCAGGCTGAAGAACGTCCTAGTATGGGCCATTATTATTTTTTGGGCAGTTTGGGTGGTCAAACGGGCGAAACGACGCAAATGGGACATTTTTGGGCCAGTTCGGTGTGTCATAGCCCACGGTTATCAGGATGGGCCCGGGGTTCAGGCATGATTTTTGTCAAAAATCGACTTGGCTGCCCCAAGCAGACTGGAGAGCATCCTAGTGTGGGCCATTATAGTTTTTTGGGCGGTTTGGGTGTTCAAACGGGCAAAACGGTGCGAATTGGACATTTTTGGGCCAATTTGATGTGCAATATCCCACGATTTTCGGGTTGGGCCAGGGGTTCGACCGTAATTTTTTTCAAAAAGCGACCTGGCTACCTCAGCCAGGCTGGGGAGCGTCCTAGTGTGGGCCATTGTGTTTTTTTGGGTGGTTAAACGAGCAAAACGGCGCGAACGGAGCACTTTCGAGCTAATTCAGTGTGCTATAGTCCATGGTTTTCGGGGTGGGCCCGGGGTCCAGGCGTAATTTTAGTCAAAAATGACCCAGCTGCCTCAGGCAGGCTGGGGAGCGTCCTAGTGTCGGCCATTGTATTTTTTTGGTCATTTTGGGTGGTCAAACGGGCGAAACGGCGATAATGGGGCACTTTTGGGCCAATTCGGTGTGCTATAGCCCACGGTTTTTGGGGTAGGCCCGGGGTTCGATCGTGATTTTCATCAAAAATTTACCTGGCTGCCTTAGGTTGGCTAGGGAGCGTCTTAGTGTGGGACATTATGGGTTTTGGGGCGGTTTAGGTGGTCAAAAGGGCGAAATGGTGCAACGAGGTATTTTCAAGCCAATTCGGTGTGCTATAGCTCACGATTTTCGGAGTGTGCTCAGGGTTCGGGCGTGATTTTTGTTGAAAATCGACTTGGCTGCCGGGCTGTGAAGCGTCCTAGTCTGGGCCATTGTGGTTTTGTGGTCGATTTAGGTGGTCAAACGGGCAAAATGGCACAAACGAGTCATTTTCAGGATAACTTGGTGTGCTATGGCCAATGGTTTTCGGGGTGAGCCTAGGGTCCTGGCGTGATTTTTGCTGAAAATGGACTTGGCTGCCCCAAGCAGGCTGGGGAGCGTCCTAGTGTGAGCCATTGTATTTTTTTGGGCGGTTTGGTTGGTCAAATGGGCAAAACGGCGCGAATGGGGAGTTTTCAGGTCAATTCGGATGCTATAGCCTACGGTTTTTGGGGTGGGCCTGGGGTCCGGACATGATTTTTGTCAAAAATTGACCTAGCTGCCCCAGGTAGGCTGGAGAGCATCCTAGTGTGGGCCATTGTAATTTTTAGGGCAGTTTGGGTGGTTAAACGGGCGAAACGGAGCGAACGGAGCATTTTCGGGCCAATTCGGTGTGCTATAGCCCGCGATTTTCGGGGTGGGCCCAGGGGCCGAGCGTGATTTTGTCTGAAAATCGATATGATTTCTCCAGAGAGGTTAGGGAGCGGCCTACTGTGGGCCTTTGTGATTTTTTGGGCGGTTTGGGTGTCAAACGAGCGAAACGGCGCGAATGGACCATTTTTGGGTCAAATTGGTGTGCTATAGCCCTCGATTTTTTGGGTGGGCCCCAGGGCCGGCCGTGATTTTGACCAAAAATTGATCTAGCTGCGCCAGGGAGGTTGGGGAGCGGCCTAGTATGGGTCTTTGTGATTTTTTGGGCGGTTTGAGTGGTCAAACTGGCGAAACAACGTGAATGGGTCACTTTTAGTCAAATCGGTGTGCTATAGCCCATAATTTTTTGGGTGGGACCGGGGTCGAGCATGATTTTGATCGAAAATCGATCGGGTTGCCCGAATAGAAAAACTAAAAAATCAAAATAATTCAGTTCAGTTCGGTATATCAATTTTTTAGTATTTATGCCTACCCCTAGTTTCGGTGGTGTGCCCGGGGTTCGGGCGTGAAATGGGCCAAAAATCGATCGAAGTGTGCCAGGGAGACTGGGGAGCGGCCTGGTGTGGTTCGTTTGGGTGGGCGGGGCCATTTGGGTGGTCAAACGGGCAAAAACGGGCAAACTGGACATTTTCGAGCCAAATCAGTGTGCTATAGCCCACGGTTTCGGGGGTGTGCCCGGGATTCGGGCGTGAAATAAGCCAAAAATCGATCAAGGCGTGCCAAGGAGGTTGGGAGCAGCCTAGTGTGGTCCGTTTGGGTTGGCGGGGCCATCTGGGTAGTCAAACGAGCGAAACTATGCTATTAATAATTGGTCATAATTACCAGTTAACCCTTCATTAAAAAAAATAATAAGTTGGGCTATTTCAGATGCATCACTAAAATCTTCATCCCTCGGCTACAATTTACACCCCTATAACCCTTGAAACATATATGAATCATTCCTAGTGGATTTCCAACTAAATTTGAAGCACAACAAGCTCAACTATGCAACTATAACACCTCCGCTTACAACAATGATTTAAACTTAAAACGTGACGTGTAACATTAACAGACATTCAAATCCCACGATTTCAAATAGAAACATAGAAAATGAAGAATGACCCACTTAATAAAGTGTAAGTGAAAGTCATCTTAAAGGAAATTATAATTAAGCAGATAAAGAGCCTTATATACCCAAGCAGAGTGTCTAGGTCTAGGATGACATAAATTGATAATAATTTCTAACCGTTGAAATTAATAGTTTCAGTAGAAGCATATGAGAAATTGAAATTCAAAACAATACAACTCCCCATGAAAACTCCTAAATTCAGCTGAGATGTAGATTTATACGCCATACACCAAAAAGAGACAATTTTTTGATACAAACAAAGAAAAGAGACACGCGCGGTAACAACAATGAAAGGACGAAAATACCCCTACATCAAGCACACATGTCGACGTACATACCAGTAAAACTAGCAGCACTTGTTGTAGTATTCAACTTCTTCTCATCTCTTCAGCGCTTTGCTCCTCCTCTCCTTTCTTTTTTTTTTCCCCTCGCCGGGAAAGAACCCAATTTTCTCCGGCGAATCGGGATCCCTCATACTAATCGGAAAACTTCAGAATGTCAACAATTCCATGTTTATCCGTTAAATACCCGAAGCCATTTGTTTCTTTCCCCAATTCATTATTATTCCATAGCAAGAAGAGCTTTTTTATAAGGTATCAAGCTGTAAAAAATTCAAAACGGTTTAATGGGGGAGCTTCAAACTCTGTTGCATGTTCGATTTCGTCGCCGTTAATTAGGAGAGTAGTGGGTTTGCAGAGACGGGAAGGCAACTTATCGTTGTTACTGTCGTTTGGTGCAAATTCGAGGAACATTTATGCAGCTGAAGAAGATGAAGAAAAGGTGGATTATTCACAAGCACTCTCTGCATTGCTTCCTTTTGTTGTGGCTCTTACTGCTGTTGCTGCTCTCTCTCACCCTTCCACTTTCACATGGTAAACCACATGCTCTATCTTCTTCTACCTCAGGTGAAGTAGACCCCGGCTTAGGACCGGTAACAGTATAACAAACACAAAACATAAATGCATATAAACTAGTTACTATTGATATTGTCCGCATTGGGCCTAGACCCAGCATCTCTCCTGTGTTTTGTGTTTTGCTAATGTGGGACTCCTTATGCTTTGTTCAACATTTGTATATTGTTGGCTTGTAAAAATGATAAGAGGAAAATGCAGGGTGTCTAAAGAATTGTACGCTCCAGCACTTGGAGGAATCATGTTGTCGATTGGAATTAGACTTTCTATTGATGACTTTGCCCTTGCAATTAAAAGGTAAGACAAAGTTTACTAGTTTTATGGACGGACTTGATCTGATCACGGGTAACATAGTTAGCATTTTGGTTTTAAAGCTTTTGATCATTGTTAGTTGCAGACCTTTGCCCTTCTCTATTGGATTCATTGCTCAGTATGTCGTGAAGCCAGCTCTTGGCTTGCTGGTAGCACAGGCATTTGGGATGCCTTCGACGTTCTACGCTGGTTTTGTCCTCATGTCTTGTGTTGCAGGGGCTCAATTATCAAGTTATGCTAGCTTCTTGAGCAAAAGCAACGTGGCATTCAGTATTCTCTTAACCAGTTCAAGCACCATCGCTTCAGTTGTTGTTACTCCAGCTTTAACCGGTCTTCTTATTGGTTCAGTCGTTCCAGTTGATGCAGTTGCAATGTCAAAGTCAATCTTGCAGGTATCAGATGCCCCAACATAGTCAGTGTAACTGTAGTATGTAAAACAGTACAGATGAAAGGCAAAGTATCATAATATCTCAGTTGTTTACAGCAAAATGATTCCATAATCTTTCATTTACCGTCTTTGCAGGTCGTTCTTCTCCCCATAACTCTTGGCTTAGCGCTGAACACCTATGCAAAACCAGTAGTGTCTGTTATTCAACCTGTGATGCCATTTGTTGCCATGATTTGTACTTCATTGTGTATTGGCAGCCCTCTTGCAATCAATCGAACTCAGATTCTTTCTGCTGAGGGTGCAAAATTGATTGCTCCCGTACTGACATTTCATGCAATGGCATTTGCAGTGGGTTATTGGCTCTCGAAACTTCCAATTTTCAGGTAATTGGCTAGATTCTTCTAGCTGCATCCTGTTTTATGCGATGAAATGCGTTTGTGATTCAAGCACTACACTCGTGACACATTTTCTGTCATGATAATCATTACTTTCCTGTTATTAGATTATGTGATACTCATCAATATACGTACCATCTACTGCATCATAAGAGGGTATTTCTGACTTCTCGTAAAAAGGACTATCCAAACTCTCTTTTTTTTCGTACTCTGGGCTACTAGTTTTCTATGCAGTCTCCGGTACTAGGCTAGAACACTAACGTGTGAACCAAATTTTGCACCCTACGAGATAATCTACTACAGGTCATATAAACTACCTCCCTTGCAATGCTGCCCCAATCTCTGGTCTTCTTTTCAAACATCCGTTGATTTCTTTCCATCCATATAGCATACACATACTCCGCATAGCTTGTTCTGAAAAGGTGAGCTTGCGGTGTTCGACCTTTAGAGTCCTGAAGAATCCACACCAAGTTCTGTTCTCAGGTAGTAGCACCTGATTGTTGTTTCTGCATCCACACGAGCTGAAAATTCACAACTTAGAAATAAGTGATCTCTTGACTCAGGATATTTGTGACAAAGCACACATTCCAAATCTACCGGCATTCCCCATTTGGCTATTCTATAGTAACTTCCCCTGCAACTGTAGCCATAGAAAACATGATATTAATGATGTTTAGACCCCCATTACATCTGGGCAAGCATACACTCTCCCATGCCACAAGGGCTTTCTAGGTAATGGTATGAATACTAGACCATATAAAGCTTCTATAACAAGCGTCGATCAATTTGAGGACATTTACTGGCATTTGAAATAATTGTGACCAATATGATTGTACCCCAAATAACACAGATTGCACAAGCTGAGTTCGGCCAGCATAAGATAACTTTTTTGTATGTGGATTCTTCACTCGTAAAAAAATAAAAATTCTTCGCTCAAAAATTTAATAATCTTCCACTTTTGCTGCTGAAATGCTATCTTTATTTTCTTCAATTTGTTGCCGTCTCTGGGCTTGAAGAACCTGTGGTGTTCTTTCTCACCGACTCTTCTTTCATTGTGTTTTTGAGTAAAACATCCATTTTATTTTATTTTATTTTCTTAAATGAAGACTCAACTACAATGGCAGGTTTGAAGAAGAAGTCTGCAAGACAATTTCATTATGCACAGGAATGCAGAGTTCTACTCTGGCGGGTCTACTTGCAACTCAATTCCTCGGAAGCAGTCAAGCGGTACCCCCTGCATGTTCTGTAGTTGCAATGGCTATCATGGGCCTTTGTCTTGCCTCTTGGTGGGGCAGTGGATACCGGATCAGGGACATTCCATCCATTCTGTTTCTACCAACTGCTTCGACTATCAAGCCTTCACAGTAAGTAAGCTAGAGATCGGTACATATAGAGTAGGATACTTAGTAGAAAGGTAGACGTCCTTTCAGGCTTAGGCAAATTAACTTAAATGCAGTAGAATAGTTAAATGATAGCATATAATATACTACAAAGACCTTCCATAGTATGTACGGGAGCTGATAAAGATGCAGATGAGATAGTATTGTAACTGGTAAGTTGACGGCGTTGAAGCAGATGGTACTTGTACAGTTTTTGTTATGCATTTTCAATCTATAGCATATAGTCGAGCTTGTCTAAACGGATATCTGGATGAGCTACAATGGAAATACAGTTATAATCGAAAAATAAAATGTATTTCGCATTGATATCGGAGATTTAAGCTCACTACATCAAAATCTTCACTGGTCTAGTAGTAAGGTTTTTGATTTGTCTTTTTCACTATACAAACAGTGCGATAATGTCCTATAATTCAACAAATTAAAACAAGATACTGAGTCCAAAGCTTCATCAAGAGAACCTTCAAATAAAATTCTCTTTTTCACTATTTTCTCATGCACTTTACCATATTTTTAACAGTCAATACAACGTAAGAATTACTACTATTTATAGATGCACTCACGGGCGTTTCTCTAACAGTTTTGTACAAATGGATCCCACAGAAAGTTGCTCTCACAGTGGTTCAATTGCTAAGTAGGGAATATCCAAACTTGGTAGAAGGATAAACAGCGAGATCGTACAATGATCATGTAGCTGGTCCAATTTGTGAATGGATCTATGCTACAAGTGCTTGAATTCCAGATTTAAAAAGCTGCAGTAGCCAACATGTACTTCAGCTGGATTCATGAACAAATTACCTCGTCTCTACCCTCGAGCCACCCCTGCTTCTCATGCTGCTGAAATGTCTATTCGAACTATCCGTGCTGGTGTCACAACTCTGTACTTTGAATAAGAATATGATCCAGAACTCTCACCTACAAAAACACCAAGCACCTAAGTTAGAAAACCATACATACTACAGGAATACTTTAATTTTAGACACTCCTCACAGTTACTTCCCTAAGTTCTAAGTATTGGTTAAAACAAGAAAGGAAGTCAACTAAACAGGAGGAGACAACCAGAGATTGGGTAAAAAAAAAGGGCAAGCCCGGTGCACTAAAGCTCCCGCTATGGTATCCACAGTTTCACATAAGGAGACAGATAATAATGAGGAGACCTACCCGTTATATTGGTGCAGGCAGAAGGGATACTTTCACTCAAAATGGAGCATGGCAACATTGCTGGGCATTCAATAAGTTGTCCAGTACTTTGATCTCTTAAGCAACCACTTAACAGGAAGTTGATGGAATGATGAGAAGTTTCTATTACTTCTTGGCTTGAGAAAGTATTCATGACAGATCTTTCATCAACGATACTTCTTACTTCTTGGATTGAGAATTTCTTGAACATATCAGGCGCCAATAGCTTAGATACAACAATGATGCACTCCTGCACATGAGATGGATCATAACATTCAGAAAAAATTGTACCTTGTTTATGAAGAACTTGCCAAACTAAAATAGCAAAACTTTTCCTTTTACATCAATATAAATAATAGATTTATAAATAGAAAGTAAAATTCTGTTATCTGAAGCCATTCTCGACAGCAGCATTTTCTCATGTATGTTCAACTACAACGGTACTTAATGTGCCCTTCTGATAACGTAAATGTTTTGAGTTGCACTTAGAGTCATGCAAAGATTGTCAAAGCTCACCTTCCACAACAATTCCTCTACTCCATTTCCACGGGACAGTACTGACATGATCGACTCCAGCTTAATTTCGATGCAGAGAGCCACAGAATCTGTCACCATATCGCACAAATATGGCTTTCCGACAAGAGCTTCGTACAGACCTAAAATACTTCCGCGAGGATATGTTGAATCCACGGGATAATGAATAGGAAAAGGGCTCCTTTTCGACTGGAGAAGAAAGAAAGCAAGTTTTTCAATGATCACACATAGATACAATTAATGCTATAGCTATATGGAAATATAGGTTATGGATAGATGCCTGGCGCGTCTTTTACTTACCCTAACTGATCCATTTCCTATTAGCCAGACACTTGTCATCTTGGAACCCTTGGTATAGAGTGTACAATCTGGTGTCTTCAACATACTATTCGCGGAGCGTTCCAGATCGCTTTGAATAGCAGGAGAAAGGTTTCCCAGCGAAGGATGGATACTTAGGACATCTCCTGGCTTCGGGATCCTTACTGAAGGAGGACTTCTCAAAAGCTTTTCAAGGTCGTTCTAGTTTGGAGTTGAAAACCATTTATACACAAAACAATTACTCAATCAGTATTACACAAAAACAATGCAACGCAGTAAAATTGACACATGAAGTAAAGTTACCTGGAGCAAATCATGTACATGCAGCAGAACTTTCTCAGTTAAAATCCCATCTTTCTCCATATCACTGAGACACTCATCGAGAGACTTCAGCATTGAAAATGTAACTTGCCTTGATTCTGTTTGATGTATGATCTAGAATGGTCAGAATTCAAAGGGTTAAATTGAGCTGACCTTGTGTGATAAGCTTGTGTAATTTTAATGTTTTTATAAGAATATTTGCTCATTGATCATTGTAGTCTTTATATACTTTTTTACCCTTCCCCAGGAGCTTCGCGCAACTCATCATCCTCTAACTAGGATGAGTGTGGAGCAAGCATAGTGGAATATTCCAGCAAGTAGACATGAATTTAAGAAAATTATGTTGCGAACTCTTGATAATCAAAAGGTCAATGAGCATTTGAACAAGAGCAACAATGCATGATTTCCCGCAAAAATGTTCACAAACCTCGGGCATTGAATTCTTGGCATTTTCTAGAAAGTTCCTTGCTTCTAGTTCTTCGACTTCACTTTCGCCAACAACAATAGCAGCGTTTCCATTGTCACCTTTAAAATGTAGAGAGATTGTTAGATAACTTCATGAGCCAACTCCACAACATTTAGATCCATGAAGACTTAGATTCCTGTCAGAGTTGCTCAACAAAGAAAGGTAACGAAACAAGGAGAAAAGAAGACATGCAAAACCATGCAACAGGAGGCACGACTCTCAAAGAGTATGACTTTGGCATTCCATGTTGAGAAAGAAAAAGTACACATGCAAAACCATTGTTGTTAGAACCTGATTAGATATAAGAATTACTGCACAATGTCTACCTACTGCATCAGCCACATTTTTTTATCCAAAGATGCTACCCACTCTTACCAGTATAGTCAAGAAGAAGCTGTCTTGCGATTCTGTGAGCATGGATAAATGCAGAACATATATGGCAACTATCCTGTAATTTCTTTAGAACAAACCACCTTGTCAGCCAGGGAGGACAAACACGTGCACTGAAGAATTTATAATATCCTGGAAACTTGAGGTGAGTAGAAATATAATTCCAGTCATGCAATCCCTGATTAGCCAAATCGATTGCCTCCTCTATCGACTCCATCAAAACACTGATAGTGGATTTAGTTATCCTCCCCTCGTTGAATGTTGACCAGTAAGCCTCACGAGTAGCTGTACCCGAAAAAAAAATGCAAACTGAAGTAGGGCAATGAAAAATAATCTAAAGGCATTAAGAATGAAAGACAAAAAGGAGAAAAGAAGTCCTGTCTTGAAAAAAGTCCACAAGGTGAATATTAATGAAGAACAAAAATAACTCAAGCATACGGCTTTAACAGCTAATGAGGATTTTCGAGGTGGCAAAATTTCAAAGTTACATGTATATGTCGGAGCTCGGGGCTTTGAGATTTCCTGTGATGGTTAGCTTTAAGATATTTGGATAATATGGAGTTGCATGCTTACTCCTATTAGCAAAGGAAAATAGATGGCACGAATTTTTAATGAAATGTAACCAAGAAGGGATGTAGAGATGAGGTAAAGAAGACGGACGTTCTACAAGCAAATTTCTGCATGATGTAAGCTCACAGAATCACATACCAACAGGGTCCTGGTGCAACTTATGGTGCAAATAGTGAAGGTTCAAATCATTAGAGGACGTCACACTGCTGTGTAACTCTTCATATCCTTATATTGCTCGGTTTAGAGAATTAGAACAAGCAGGTCTTTGATAGGAACAAAACTGAAAATATTTGAAGTCTAACTCACAAAATAAGGACCCTAGTTCATGATCAATGTACCACATCAAAATCTATCAATCAAATAGATAAGAGAAGCAATATCTGATATGCAACACTAACAAAAGAAAGCAAGGGGGAAGCTGAAAGTCCAGATGAGACATGCAGGAGCTTGACACCAGAAAGGTTATAAAAGCAAACTATAGACCAACCAGGACCGGTGCTGTTACTAACCTTTCAGAAAGCATACTCGCATAGTCTTCATATCATCGATTTCTAGATAGCCATGGTTGGTGGTACAGGGAGGCCAAACTGTGTCTTCACAGACATCTTTTATGCATGTGGCATAACCTCCAACAGTCACCCAGTCGAAAGGATTATTGCTTCCACTACAGATTCTAGAAAACTCTTCAGCCTTTCTCAGTAGTTGATTCTTTGCATAATTGACCATGGTTTCCTGAAACAAATTGTCCTATAAGCAGGATGGCTCCCATAACAAAAAGATCACATCTCAAATATGAAACTACAAGCAGTGGTTGAGTGCACTACATATGTTTCTTTGTCATTTGCCACATACTTGAAGTTAACAAAGACAAGAATGAATTAGCTATGCAGATGTTATTTTGATTGTCAGTTCTCTGCAGATATTTCTCTCTAGATTTACATGAAAATATTTTATCAGGAAATAGGACCAATATCAGTTCAAGCTGATGATCCTTGTGCATTGAGAGGCTTACAAAGGCCACAAACAAAGTATAGATCAGAGGATGCAAAGGTTTAAAAACATGCAGGTAGCATAGTACTCACTTTTTAAGTAACTATAATCTTATAGAATAAAGAAAACCATCAATAAGGTGATGTGGGGATTAGTAAAAAGGAGGTGTAGGTTAGTCAACATCCAACTTCCTCCAGTGATGTTAGAAAGTCTATCAAGGTATACACTACATCAAATTTTGGAGAATTCGGCACTAATTACTAAATACAGGAACTTGTATTTCAAGTTATATAAAAATGCTCCTTTCCCCGAAACATCATTGATTCCTCTCATTCTATAACACCAAAAAGCTGATTGATAAGATCGAATATACAGAAAAGGACATGTAGGGTTTTCAAGTTTTCAATGCAACGGGTAATTACTGATATTGAACACTGTTGGGCACTGATTAACAAAGTGAAATTACATAAAACAACATCATGAATCACAATTTCCAAGGCAGGTAAGTTCCTTAATACAAGAGGACTTCAGTTACACCAGAATCTTACCTCACTTTCTGATAGAGCATCCATACCAAAGAGACTTAGAAGTAATTGTGAAGTAGATCCATTGATAATGAGTGTCAGTAACACACTTCCACCAGTAAGGAAAACAAACTGTACCACCAAGAAAAGAGTTTTAGTTATGTGTCAAATAAAGTTGATAGAAGCTTCAACAGATGCCAAATAACTACAAGTTAATTATGGCAATGAATCATTGACTTCCAAAAGCAGGGCAAATGAACTGTTGCTAAATTGCAATTGTTTATCAATAAAAACATACCATAGCCCCAGTTTCTGCGCTGAGATACTTTGGATCACCACTAGCACCCTGGAAATTAAGAAAGAAAACCATGTGTAGTATTATTAAGTTAAAAAAATTCTATCATACCTCTTCCAGTGCCTACATGGTAGATATGCTTCATAAAGCTTGACAAATTAGTTAGAAAATGACCAACTTCTTATGCTCTCAAGCAATTAGGTTACTCGGTTATAAGTTTTATTGCTTTTATCTAATTGCTGTAGGATATAAAATGGAAGGTATCTTCTCCATATATATTGAGTTTACCCGCTTAGTCTGTTGCTTCAAATCGAACTGGTAGCTGATTAGCAATGAAGTGGATACAGAGGACCTCTGAAGTAGTGAAGTTGAATGAGAAGCATTCTAAGTGTTATGAGCTTTTGCCAAGTGCTTAAATTATAAAGATTCAGGAGTGTCTTGTGTGTGTGTG
>NC_061115.1:36413-120640 GCF_002878395.1 Capsicum annuum | reverse complement strand
TTCAGCTACTAATAAAGCAATCAAACGTAAAAGTGCATCATTTAGGATACTTTACTGGTATCTACACATTATAAACTTTATTATCTTCCGAGTATAATTCATACAAGTACAAATCATACTTAAAAAAGGGCAGCCCGGTGCACTAAAGCTTCCGCTATGTACCGGGTCCGGGGAAGGACCCCACCACAAGGGTATACTGGATGCAGTCTTACCTTGCATTTCTGTCATAGGCTGTTTCCAAGGCTAGAATCCGTGACCTCCTGGTCACATGGCAGCAACTTTACCAGAGCTTCCCTTTTTAAAAATTATTCTTAAAAAGTTAATATTGTATCTTCTGTGCACATTTGTATCTAAGCTTCAAGCTACATGATAAGGGAAATGAATTACAAGTGAGAAGAAAAGGGCTTACTTTAATAGATAGGGAGAGTGCCAAGCCAACAGCTCCTCTCAAACCAGACCATATGATGATGATAGCTTCTTTCCAATTCAAACCATAACCGAAGTAGCAAAGGGCAGGGTAGAAGGCAAAAACAACTATGGTTCGAGCTACTTGAAGAATGATGTAGAGAAGAAAGACATAGCCCCATGATCTCCCTACAATATAAATGTGTAAATAAAAGAAATTTCTTGACCTGGGAAACATTTTATAGTGGAAAAAAATCTAAGAAAAATGTTCAAAGTTCACCAAATAAATCATAATATATCAATAAGAATGCATCTAAGGAGGGATCTCACAAATCAGATAGTTGCTCAACAATACCTAACCTGAGGTGTGATGCATATGAGAGCATCAATACCTAAGTGTGTGTACCCATTATTTTATTCTTCATGTAAGAAACTCAATAACTAATATGTAGAACCTTGCTCAAAAAAGATGTTTTGCCACCAAATTTATGCCTTCATTTGATATATAGCCTAGTCTTTGTTGTTTGCTAAGGCTTCACTGGCATTCATTGTTGGTTAATATCGGGTTTTGCATTGGTTGCTACCTTTATGTTTTTATGTACACTGTTAGTTCCTGTCAGTTTTGGCTATTGCTTTCACATTCCTCCGACTTTATCTCCGTCTGCAGTTCTCTGCTTGTTGCCAGTATTAATCTTTGGATATCGATTTATTCTCTGTTGAAAGAAGACCATACCATTCGTTTATAATTAGTTTTCAGTGATAATTTCAAATTTTGGTTTGTCTCATGGGAAGGAGAGCTCTCTACTTTGGTCTAACAGGTCTTCATCAGTGACTGATCTTAATCTGGATTATGATTTTTAGAACTCTTGTCGACGGAATTTAGCTGTTAATCCATCATTGCTCTGTGACATTATCTATGTGTCTGGTTTCTTTGCATCTAGAGCTTTAGATTCATAAGGTTGCACCTGTGCTTTATCTTTGGCCTTTGTTCCTTGTTGCCTAAGGGATTTGTTCTCCCACATTTATTGGATTCTTAATAGCAACATGTCTGGTTATTTCAATAGAAAAATGTGATCAATATATGCATCTCCAGAAGTGTCCAGTGACAAACAACTCAACTTGCTGTCTCCCTAGAGTCTCCTCATTCAGTGGCTTTTCTCAGGAAATCCTCGATTGAGTCCCAGATTTTTGACTCGGGTGCATCTGGTCACATGTCCGACAACCAAAGGCTATTGGTCCACTTTCATACTCCTAGTTTTTTGCCTTCGATGATCTTGATTACAAAATTTATTAATCCTGTAAGTGGTAGGAATTTCTCAATCTACAACAACTTCAACATCCTTGTCCACCGCTCTCTATCTTCTTAAATTCCCTTATGATTTAACAGCCATTAAAAATTAACCAAAGAACTTAATTGTTTTCCTTCTAATTATGTGATTATTCAACACTCGGAAACAGGAGGAACAATTGGCTCAGGGTATGAGTCTCACAACTTTTACTGTCCAAGTTCCAGCACTTCCTAAGGCACCAAATACATTGTGATGTTGCTGATCCACACAACAGATTCATTGATTCTCAAGAAAAGTGATTAAAGAAATGACTCTAAGACTCTTCTAGTTACTCAATTGGGTGGCAAATCGGGACACTTGCCAACTTATTGTGCTGTGCAGCATGTACCACACACTTCAACTAATAGGAAAACAGCTGTTAACCATCTACAGGGAGTGAAGTGTTACATAATAAATAGAGGGGGGAGAACTACCTGTATCGTCGTCGAAATTTCCGATACTGAATATGCTTTGAGCTATGATAACTCCACTGCAAGAAGTTTGAGTGTATAAGCAACATTATTGATTCAATAACAAAAAAAGTATGAAGATAATAACCAAACATGCACCAAAGGAATCCTTCAGTTGCACTCAGAACGGAAGTGCATTAACAACACTACTTACTAGATATTAATTTTGGGAAAATGTGGAAATACAACTCTCTGAGAAAAGAGCAGCACAATAACAAATGCAATAAGACATTGATTTATTTGGAGATAAACAGACAACTAGAGTAAATCTCTTTACGTACCACAGAAAGGAACAAAATGATGCTAAGACAAAGGAAAAGAAACAACATTAGTTTCTATAATTGTTCGAGTCTTACCTCAAGATGAATATTAAAGTATTCGCAATGTATGCAACCATTTCCCTGCACAAAAAAATGGTGGAAAAAAGCTAGTGTGAAAAATAGTTCAACTCTAGCTCAAATCCCCCTCCCCTCTTCCCCTTTCTATCTCATAGCAAGGCAGCAAACGGAAAAAGAGACAAAAACAAAATAATGACAAAGTTCATATATTTGGTTATTTGTTTTGAAGAATAAGTAAGCATTAAGATCCACATGATTTAAACATGATGTTTCAGGCACTTCTATCAAAAAATACATATAACGCACAGGATGAGAGCAACTGCACAAAAGATCCTAAAAGAACAAAGTGAGAGCACCAATGCTGGAAGAAGTCACAAGAGACAACTTCTGAAACCAGTAGCACTTCATTTAGGAAAGCCAAAGAGTTCACAAAGAAGGGAGTTGCAGGAATGGTAGTGGTAGGGTTGTTGTAGCAGTAGCGGCACATTCCCCTAGATACATCTATTTATAGAATATGCACTCCAACCTTTTCATTTTACAACATATTCCCCTAGATACATCTGTTAGATATGCCTCACGTAGAAGACATTATCCATAATAATACCTCAACAAAAGAGAGCAGCAATTAGATATTGACAATGCTCAAATCTGTGCAATAATCATCACATTATACATTGGTTTGCTATAGACACAGATCTATATTTAACTAACAGGATATCACAATGGAAGAAACATACCAAAACTCATGCAAGCTCTGCTTTCCCCCAGCTCTATGGGTATCCTTTGACATTGCAAAAACCCTATTAAATGTTTTCAGTATCAGAGACCGAACGTTACGCTTTACAGCAAAAATGTCTGAATGTGAAAGCTGACTGAAAAACATAACTTACATCCCTAGTGCTACAAGAGTCAAGATACCCGAAGCTTCAGCTTCCTCTTGAGCCTATAAGCAATAACAAGAAATTAAAGATCCCGTTAAAGGTGTACAGATGGCATTGGAACAAACACAGGATTTCAATATAGCTAGCAAAAAGCTAAGGAGAAAAAGCAAACTGAAGGAACTGACAATCTGATAAACATATGAATCCAAAATGAAACAACTAGAAACAAGTAAATTGCAAAATATCACGTCCAGCATTTAAAACAACAGTATGCAGCTATATAACTGATTCAAATCAGGAAGGAACATACTGTGTAGTAAGCAATGTAGCTCACAGTAAGAGCCAACGAGAAGTCTGTCAATGTGTCATTGTATATAAACCGAAGCCAGAAAAGAGATGCCATTCCAAACACAAGGCCAATCACGACACTGGAACAGTAAAAGAGTTAGTTAAGTTCAACCACAATAACAGAAAAGTTATCACCCAACCAGACAACGATACTTACGATCCAAGTGAGCCTTCTGCAAGATATTCCAGCACTGAAAACCAGCCAGAGCTTTTCCCAAGAACCATTCGATAGAAAAGCTGGTAAACCACAATAGCTGCCCTGGCAACATGATAGGAGGAAGAGAGGTGGACAAAATGAGTCGGTGTATATAAAGAGAAACATAAACTGCACGACAGACAAGGGGCTGAAGGTCCACTTCTATGTGAAAATTTTGGCCATCCAAAATGTGCACATGAATATGAAATTATAGGGAAACCATGAGGAGTTACTACGAGAAAAAAAAAGGAACAATTGTTCATACCCATCGTTCATCATAGATTCTCCTTCAACAATCGTGCTCAACTTTTTACTAGCTCCTAGATCTTTAAGCAACGCGACAACAGCCACAGGATCAGTAGCACTAAGAATTGCCCCCAACAACAATGATGTCTTCCAGTTCCAGTCATATGGAAAAGCAAGCTGTAGAAACATATGAATGTTTGAGCAAGTATGAAAACACTTCCAGAAAAAAACAGCGTTCCCTTATATACCTTCACAGCAGCTCCAATCAGGCCTGTTGAAATCAATACACCGGGACCAGCAAGCAAAAGCATTTGTGCCATACATTTCTGTCAAAGACAGCTAATATTAAAGAACTGAACAACCTATTTACATTAGCTTATAAAAACTGAAAAAAAGTTAACATAATAATTTAAAGCATACAGTCAGGCAACCAGCAACTAGAGCCTTGAGGTCTTATAGAATGAAAATTAAGGAGAAGAGAACCTTTATTAGGTGCACCTCCATGGAGAATGCGCCCTCAAAAATCAGTATAGGGAGGAATACAGCTAATAGAAGATCAGCATCTATATCTGCCCCTGTTGCAGCAATTCAACAAGCAAAAACCTTTATAACATAATGAGAGGTATCCACAATTGCAAAACGATTTTAAGTCATCCTCTAATTGAATATTCAAGAAATCTGAAAGGGACGTTTGAATTGTACTTACATATTCGAATTCCATTCCCAAGCTTTCCCAGTCGATAGTTACTCCCAAATTCTAAAATTTAAAACAGAAAGCAAAGCAATAAATAACCAAATATGAGAACAGTTAGGCACCACAACATCACTGTAGGCATTCAGCCAACAGTGACACTTACTCCCCTACATGAGCAATGGTATGAAATTCGAAAAAGAAAAGGACTTCTCTTCCAGAACTATCACAACTATTTATCAAAACACACATTATCTATCAATTGTTCCAGTTTCCTACCTGAACTATCACAAACTGTTTATCAAAGCACACATTTTCTACCAATTCTTCCAATTCCCTACATGAGCAATGGTACTACCTCACATAGTTGATAGATCACGTATGAAAGTCAAAAAAAAAAAAAAAAAGAGTTTCCTATCAGAACTATCACCAACTAGTTATTAGAACACACATTATCTATCTAACTGTTTCATATTTCCTACTAGATTATTGGTAATACCTCGCACATGTGATAATTCAGGTATGAAACTCGAAAAAACAGAATAATTCAGCTGTATATTTATGGCAATTAACTCGTTAAAAGGTTTGCTACCTGAACTATCACCAACTATTTATCAAAACATACTTTATATATCAGTTGCTCCATTTTCCTATGCTACCTCGCACATTTGATAATTCAGGAATGAAACTCGGAAAACTGGAATAATTCATCTGTGTATTTTTGGCAATTAATTCGAAAAAAAAAAAGTTTCCTATGCCTGAACTATCATCAACTAGTTATCACAACACACTTTATCTATCAATTGTTTCATATCTCATGCGTGATTATTCGTACTACCTCACACATATGATAATTCAGGTATGAAACTCGAAAACTGGAATAATTCAGCTCTGAAACTCGAAAAACCGGAATAATTCAGCTATGCATTTTTGACAGTTAACTCTTCGTACATATAGATATATGGACAGAGCAAAGGAGGAGAAAGAGACGAACCGAGAGAGCCGAGAGCGATGCCAATGACGAGCAAAACGACAGTATAAGGAATAGTAGTAGTACGACGAAGAAGAGTTCTGCATGAAACTCCAATTAATAAACTTATACCACCAAATAATACTGCATCTGATGCTGAATTGCTGCTGTTTTCTGCTTGCCATAAATTGTATGGCAATGGGCCTTCTTCCACTGTCCCCATTGTAGCCTCCAATTTGGAGAATTGTGAACTGCTTCTCACCAATTTATCAATTTCTTCTATCTACTGTAAGCTATTTATATAAATGGAATATATATGGAGTAGTATTTAATTATTTATTACTCCCTCGTTTTGGCACATGATTAAGAAATAACAACCCACATGAAAATAATAATTTTTCAAGGTTAACGTTAGAGTTGTATTGTGTTTGGCCATGAATAATAATAATTTTTTAGAGTTAACGTTAGAGTTGGTGTTCATGAATATAAATTGAAGTTGTTTTGAAAATCTCATTAGAGAAATTGAAGTAAAAAAAAATAAAAACTATTTATTTTCACTTTTTCAAAAATAATTTTCACTAAAGTAAAATATCTTTTATGACTAAATACCGCTATTTTCACTTTTTTCACTAGGAAGTCTGGAAGAAGAATGACGAGGGAGTTATAAGATTTTTACGACTATAAACATTATTATTTTTACTTTTTTTAGTAGTCGAGATGAAGAATGGAGAGGGAATATAAGATGGACAATTGAACAATCAACCATGAGATAAAAATTCAGATAGCCAACCAAAGTTACTAAAAAAATTTAAATTTTGAGTTCAATTTAAAATAGAAAAGTTATACTATTACTTGAAATTTAATCGAGTCTCAATATATCATATCGAGTGAGAAAGATTGTTTAAAAATAAGGTTTACTTCCTTTATAAGAATATCCGACTAGCTTTTAGTTTAAAAATAATTTTACTTAGAAATTTTATCCACAAATCTCGTTAATTTGATCAATATAGAATTTAAATTTCCTTCTTTTTTTAAAAAAAAATAATAATAATTTGGTCTATGATTTATTATTTATGACATTGATAGATTCATTCACCTATCAGCATCTTACGATGGCATAATTCGAAAATTGATATGTGATGTTGGAACAAGAAAAATTTTAATAGAATGATCTAGTCGAGGCTTGTTTTTATAATAAATTGTTATCTGAACAATAATAATCTCTTATAAACAGAGAAATATATTATGGTGTGTTACAGATTATCATGATTTTTAATGTCACCTAAATGTGTATTGGTATGCTTAAGATAATAAATTTAAATTATTTTGCCTATCAACTAAAACCACATAAAAAATTAGTGTACTAACTAGATTTATTGTATAAAATCCAAATAAACCACAACTGTTTTGATTTTAAGTTGGGACACATGTTTCCCACTGTGAAAAGGACAGAGACGTGGGACATTTGCTAGCAAGTATAAATTAAATTTAAAAAGGTATATTTATTCTTATATAGTATATTCTATCATATATAAAATAATATATATATATATTTAATATAATATGATATCGTATTATTTAGTACTATCAAAATTCAAAACGAAACGGTACCAAAGATTTGGAGATCACTTTTTTCTAATAATGCGACATATTAAATACTGCCTTATATTAAAAAAAAATATTCCCTTGGATACCGAGTCATTAGGGAATATTTGCCTACAATATTATGTTTTTCGTCCTAAATTCAAATTTAATCGAATTTCAATGAAAATATCGAACAACAAATAAAAAATTATGCTAAAATTAATTACTCTCATACCAAAATTAAATAACCAGTGTAACAATACAAATATATGCGTAAGGTAGAATTTAGTAAAATTTGTATTTGTTCAAACTTTATATTTGTATTTAAAAAAAATTATTTGCATCTTATATAAATTATTTATTTCATATTTAATAAATTATGGTATCAAATTCATAAATTTAAATTATAATTTACATGCAGTCAAACTTTGAAGACTGCACGTCCGCCACCCAAATTGAATAGTATACTAATTAATATGTATTGATCTTTATTTTGAACCGTCACCTTTAAATTTGACCGAACTCAATAATTTTGATTCAAAACTGTCACATCATTTATTATATTTTTATTTTCATTAAGTACTACTATCATTTCAATAAAACAATTGATCAGCAAATTTTATATGTATAAAATTTTATGAATTTGAAAAAAGTTATAGATAGATAATTTTTAAAAAGTATAAATTTACTATATATATATATATATATATATATATATATATATATATATATATATATATTGAATCGCTTTAACTTCTACTTTATATTATATATTTTGAGTCATATTATATATAAACTCAATAAACCTTAGCCCCCAACTCGTAAATCACCGAAAATTTTGTTTTCTATAAACGCTTACCCCAAATAAAACATTTTAAAATAATTAAAAAAAAATACAACAATCGTGTTTTTATTGTATCACTCCTAAATAATTATTATAAGTCATTTACGTATTAATAAATTAACAATATTTAATAAAAAATTAAAATAGATATTTATGACATGATTATTTCAACTACTTTAATCGTAATTTTACTAAATTACCCATATTTAATTATTATAAATCATTTAAGTAATAAAAAATTAATAATATTTAATAAAAAAAAAGATAAAATAAACGTAAAATGATAAATTAATTTTTGATATTTTAAATTAACATGACATCTTATATATAGCCTCAAAAAAATTTACAGGTACTTTTTATAATAATTTTATCATATCATTTCTAATTAGTAGAATAGAAAAAAATATTATAAATCACAAATATTATGCACTAAGAGAGAGTGACACGATTTCCACTGCTTACATTTTTGTGACATTGTGCACCCACTATCAAGTATTACAAAGAATAATTCTTTTCTTTTTTTTAACACTTTAATTTCAACATTTCGCGTAGCATATTTAATATAAAGGTATTTTGGTACGATATAATTTTATGTCAAGTCAAAACATATCATTCTTTTTAAAACAAATAAAATGTTATTTTTCTTTGAATTACTACATAAATTACAGAGTGCAAATATATTCTTAACATCATGTATAACCCTAACTTGAGAAAAGCTTCTCATGTTTAAGCCATGCATGTTTATATATATATATATATATATATATATATATATATGAATGGACAAATTTCTAAAATTAAGTTAGTGTTCCTTTTTTAATGCACATTATGATTTCGAGCCAATGGTGTACATTATAGATATCTTGTGATTAAATCAAAAGAAGAATAGCTAGTTTTGTTTTGTTTTTCCATCTGGTGTGATCGATATTCATATTAAAGTCTGATTAATTTAAGTTTATATTGTATAGGATCCATTTGAAGAAAACACTCCCGACTAAGAATTTTTTTCATACCGAAACTTGACTGAAACATCTTATTAAGGGGCCGCATCCCTATCCGATGCACCACGTTGTTTGATTGGTTAGAACTTAGAATAACTAATTAGCACTAGTAGTTACTTTGTAAGACAATACAAAGTCTCTTTCTTATAAGTACATAGCTATATTTAATCTACATGTGTCCATCTATATGTGTGAATAACAGGT
Source organism: Capsicum annuum (assembly GCF_002878395.1). Classification (NCBI taxonomy): domain Eukaryota; kingdom Viridiplantae; phylum Streptophyta; class Magnoliopsida; order Solanales; family Solanaceae; genus Capsicum; species Capsicum annuum. The sequence continues at coordinate 111,134 of NC_061115.1, read as the reverse complement.
TTATAGTTTATACCCTAAATATTATGATAATAATATATACTAATTCATTTTTAATTAGAAATTTCATATTCAACTTTAGGTATATGAATCAATTTTGATAATAGTGCTTTATTTTTAAAGTGAAACTTCCTAACTTATAATATGAAATAATCAAATCGCAAAGTGGATACCAAACATTAAATTAAAAAAAATAAAATTATACGTGTTATATATAGTAGAGTTCTTAGGATTAAGGATTTCATAGAATAGGAATTTAAAATCAGATTCTACCTAATAATAATGACGTAGAATGTATATAGATATATGGATAATGAAAACCACTTCCCACATTATTTTATATTATCAATTTTGGCTCCTCTTTTTATTTTATTTTTTGGCATTATTTAGAAAAGTAAACATATCACTTTATTCTAAACTAATGTGACCAATGATAACAACCTTTCCCGGGCCAATTATTTTTAAAGTTTTTTTAATCTCGAGATAACCTGCAGACGCTATAACTTTTCCCACAACCTTTATTCTTTGAGTGAGCATTTTATTTGTACTGGGTAAATTAAACCACTTGCAAATCATATAAGGGATGTAAACCGCATTAGGCAAGCCCTATGCAACAAGCTCGACTCAGAAGGCATTGAACGGGAATCGAACTTAAATCATTTTTTTAGATAACTACCTTCTAAACTAACTAAGTCATCCCAAAAGATTATTTTAAAATGTATAGTGTGTTTTATGTGACAAATCATTTTTCATAGTAAATATATTTTTAGAAAAAAAAAAAATAATAACGTTTCCATTAAACTTATTTTCTTATATTTGTTGATAAGCAAAAAAAAAAAAAAAAAACATTTTTCAATAATACAATCTAGATAAAAATTAATGATAAATTATATTAGCCAATTGCAAAGTATTTTAACGAAAAGCTTAAGTACTTAAGATTCTAATAATGACGTCTAGCTAAGTTCTGGTTAGAGCAAGTACTTAAGATTATACTATGTTTGTTGAAAATCGAAGTTTAATCTTTTTTTTTTAATTATTGTTATCATTATTTTGAAAATGATTTTTATTGTATCAATGTTTGTTGAAAATCGAAGTTTAATCTTTTTTTTGTAATTATTGTTATCATTATTTTGAAAATGATTTTTATTGTATCAATCGTATTTATTCCATCTTTTGTACCCAAAATTGATTCGTCATTAAGTAGTTTCCAAAATGTTTACTATCATTTGTTGAAGTAGACATGTGTACAGCTTGCAAATGGCTCAGCAGCCTACAAATGCAAAGTAAAGACTAATATTTTGACTAAGTAAAAACCATATTCAAAAGAAAATGAACTTGATAAAGAAATGGAAAATTAAGTTTTCCAATAGTGGTCCATAATTTGATTTAATTTGTACATATGTAGTTACTATATAATCAAACAAAATTTAATTTGAAGATTCAACTATTTTGATCGATCCAATAAAAAGAAATGAAAAAGAAAAATATGATTTGTATTTGTAAACATCAATATATTGTTAGCAGCCACAAAAAAGATAGTATATATTAAGAACGATTAATTGAATTAACTTTATTAAAATAAATTATATTATATATATAAATTAAATATTATTTTTTATATTTTATATATTAAATCTTGAATATCCTATATAACTCTATCACTATATTGTTTTTTTCACTTGATACTTAAATCTCACATGTCATTATCAATTATCACAAAGATGTGATACTTTGCATCAAACTTTCAAACTTTGGAAATATAATGAAGTCTCTTCTTATTGATGTGATCATATATTTTATACTTTTGTCTCCCACTTATGAAAAGAGGGGTCTACTCATATTTGTTGAAATGTCTATTGAGAAAATTTGACTATTAAGCCTCTTTAAGTTTTTAATTAATAAAATGATATACTTCTATTTTTTTATCTGTCGGATTGATAATCTATCTGTCCATATATAGGTTGGATCGATGATTGATCTATCGGATTGATAATCGATCTGTCCATATATAGGTCGAATCGATAATCGATCTGTCGGATTGATAATCGGTCTGTCTATATATCGATCAGATAGATAATAGATTTGTCTAAAAAATGAGTCATTTTAAATAGAGATTACTTTATTTTAAAAAATAGCATTTTTGACGTGGATCCATATTAATTAAATAGAAATGATACATGATTTGCAAGTTCCATTTCTGAAATTCAATTATATGTCATAATACAACATATATTTAACTATAAAAAACTTAATAATGACGGATTCATAATCTAAATATTACGCGGTCTAACTTGAGAGAATTACTCTAAAATACATATTCAAGGATCGATGAAGTTAAGAAGATATAAATTTATTTTCATTCAGTAATTTTTGCTCCAATCCTATACATATTTTTAAAAAATAAAAATAGACGAAATATTCTATTCTATTAAGAAGTTGAAGATGACAAAAGGAGAAATATATAGAAACATGTGAATATTATTCTCATTAAATTGGCTACATTTTGTATTGGAATTTGTATTAAATATATAGAAGCAATATGGACCGCACGATGATCTACGTACGTCCAATATACTGCCACGTGTAATTATACCCTCCCTTTTACTATATCTTAAGTAAGTACTTAATACTTATGAGCTTTCAATAATTTAATCACAGATCCAATCTACAAATAACAAATTACTATAATTCAACAACTCTTCAAATTAAAATATTTTATGCACATTGCTTCACAAGTTTAATACTACATATATAGATGATTTAAGATTAATATTGTAATTTGATATTTGAAATTTACTGATCCGACTGATCTGATTTGCATCAGATAAACTTATTATGGGATCAAATTTTTTCTATCAAGAAGTTCTCCATTTCCCTATCCGAATATAAAACCTTTGACTAATATAACGAGATTTCAATTATTCTTTATTAATATAAGATAACTTTTCTAGTAAAATACTACTTCAACTCCAAATCTTACCTAATTCACTAGAAACGAAGTATTCAAAGATCTAAATCACTTGTTTTTTTTTAATTACTCTAATATATTAATTTATTAAACTAATATACTATTTCGTCCTTTACTGTCTTTTATCATTTTCCATTTATTATAAACTTGTGTCATAAATAGTTGATTTCCCTCCCAAGCTCGCAGTGAAATAAATGAAATTTCTTCGTTGTTTAATTAAAAATTTTGAGATCGAATATAAATAAGGAAAAATTCTTAGAATAATATATAAATATATACTCAAACTAAATATTTCAACTTTGAGTAGTTTTGAGTATGTATATTTAGACAATTCAACTTGTGTTCAACGTGTCAGTTGAACACTCTTACTTGTAAAATAGGAAAAATACAAAGTCTTGATTTTTTTTTTTGTTTAATTATACATATCGAAATTTAGTGACTCGATCAATTTAAATTTGTAGCACGTAGGACTTTTTTAAGAGAAAATTACCTCCTATAATTTTTCTTTTTGTAAAAATAATATTGACGGATCACCTTTCAACCCTATTTTGAAAATAGATATTATCGTTAAAGGAAGCAACACTTGCTCTTATAAGATTATTACAGTCAGAATATGAATTTGAAAGCTTTAATTAAAGTTAAAGACATTCCAGTAAGATAATTAATTGAATCCTACTATATGTTCCACTTTATATTTCTAACTATATGATTCATTAAAGTAGTAATTAGATTGCATATATAATTCATAACTATTTTTAATGAATGAATTTTTTGTTTTCACAAACTTCCTAAAAAGTTGAGTAAACCCAAGGTGCTGAGATATATGAACTAGGTATATGCAGAGAAACTTGCACGTGTGATACTAGTCACGCATTCATGAAGTATCGAATAGACTAGACAATAATTATGGGCTTAAAAATCTAGATAGAATTGGGTCGATAACAGACTCGATAGGATTTTAATGATAAAATTATGGGCTTAGATTTCGTTCAATGTCAAGTTTACTACTCGAGCCCAACAACATTTTTTTTCTAAATGTTATCACGAACGAAGTACATGCAGAGAAATTTGTACGTTTGATACTAGTCGAACATTCATGGAGTATTGAATAGACTAGACAACAATTACGGGCTTAAAACTAGATAGAATTGGACCGATAGCAAACTCGATAGGATTCTAAAGATAAATTTATGGGTTTGAGTTACGTTCAATGCAAGTTTAATAGTCGAGCCCAACAACAATGTTTTCTAAATGTTATCACGAACGAGGAATATGTAGAGAAACTTGCACGTGTGATTCTAGTAGAGCATTTATAGAGTATCGGATAAATTAGACCAACAATTATGGGCTTAAAACTAGGTAGAATTGGGCCGATAACAGACTCGATAGGATTTGCTAACGATAGAACTGTGGGCTTGGGCTTCGTAAATGTCAGGATTAGTACTTGAGCCCAACAACAATATTTTTTAATTATTTAAGTAGGAATAATTTGTAAATAGAGCTACACATAATTATGTCACACACATTTTTAACCCATCTATTAATCAAATCAATTAAATTTTAGATCCTCATCGAATATTAATAGTTGCAATCATGCAGGATAGAATTGAAACCGATAATTTTCCCCTTGTTTAATTATTTGATATTCATGGTGAGGAACTGAAGATCATATAGTAGATTTCAACTTTTTAAGAATTTGAAGTGTAATTGTCATTTAATAATTTTGGTATTTGATTCTTATTAACTCGACTAATCAAGATTCGCGTTGAGTATACTTACTCACTCAAGATCAAAATGACTTCACACAAAGATCGTTCAAATAATCAGCCAATAAATTTGAGATCATATGATTAGAGAAACAAAAAGAATATTTAATTACAACAACATAGCTAGTAAAATATCACAAAATAGTCTAGAAAAGATACAATATACGTAAATTTTATTTATCACCGCTTCAACATTATTTCCGATGGATCCAAGATAAAAACTTTTTTTCGTCTCATTTGTGACTAAATATGCACACTTGGTATCACGTGGTACTATCTGGCACATCAATATAGGAATTTTTTTCTTTTAAATAAGATTGATGAATAATAAAGTGGAAAATCTATTTACTTTTATTAAAATATGAAAGAAAAAAAAAAGATAAATATCAGAATTCAATTTAATAATTAGTCGGTGCTGAGTTTTGACTTATTATGGTCTTCCCATGCAAACGCGTAAAAGGAAAATACAATAATACCCTCAAACTTCTTCTAAACATCAATTAATGACATTATTTTATTTTTAAGGGAAAAAAAAAAGAAAGAAAAATCAATTTTCATTTTTTGTATTACCTCCGACGTACAATATCTGTTTTAGATCCCGATTAATCTTATTTGCATTGGAAGCACACTAAATGTAAAAATTTTCCTTCTAAAAGACGACTTGAATCTAGATGGAACGGTATCTACCCACGCTATCACAAAAAGTTAAAACTTTATCATAGAAAATATCGATTTTTATTTTGTGTTCCGTCTAATGTTCGACATCTATTTTGAATCGACTAGTTTTATTCGCGTCGAAAACACTTTAAGGGTAAAATACTTCCTTCAAAGATGGCTCGAATCTAAGGTGGAACGATATTTATCACGCCATTACAAAAAAAAATGATTTTTATATAATAAAAAATGATTTTCATTTTTTTGATGTCTCATCTGATGTTCGATGTTTGTTTTGGATTTGACTAATCTTATATGGATCGAAAGTACATTAAGGGTAAAATGTTTTTTTTCGATAGACGACTCAAATTTAAGATGAAACAATATTTACCACGCCATCACAAAAAGTTCAAGCTTTATCCTAGAAAAAAAATGATTTTTATTTTTATGTCCCGTCAAATGTTCGATGATTATTTTGGATCCATCCATTCATTAAGGGTAAAATACTTCCTTCCAAAAGACGACTCGAACCTAATGCAATAACATTTACCATGCTATCACAAAAAGTTCAAAGTTTATTGTCGTATGAATTTAAAATCTAAACCTTCTAAAGTCTTTGATGTTTATGTCAAATAGTATTAATTTGGAAGCCATATGTGTAAAGAATATTTAAAATTAATTCAACTAGAAATAACTATGAAAACCTCTATTTATAATCTGCTGTAACATTTTAAATTATCATAATTTTGAACTTAAATTCTAATTTTTAAGGTCTATGAAATAATAAAGCCATTCACACTCAATAGTGGGAATCAAATATAAAAAGGAACAAAAAAAGGTACATAAAATTCAATAATCTTTGCCATATAGACCTCCTTGATTGGTTCCATTTGACAGATAGAATTTCATTCACTTATTTATTTGTGATTTGACAAAAACTTTCTAGAAAAGAAAAAAAAATCTACCCATAAAATAGTGTCAAAAATATTTACAGAATCAAATTATTTTCATAAGATAATTACAAGTAAATCTACGGGTAGTAAAAATAAATGAATTTTATATTATCAAATCACTGATCCGAGACATAAAAATAATCTGCAACAAAATTTAAGGAAAGACTATATATAATAGATTCTTATAATCCTATCATTCTCCAAATTTTACACACAAAGATAACTTAGTAACCAAAATTATCTTCTTAATAGTAAGTCAATAATCAACTAGGCCAAGTCAAGAACACCAACTTTGTACAAGTCAAATAAATAATCTCTACCACATAATGTGGACCATATTCTAATTGAAAAAAAAATCAACAATATGATGCCAATAGGCAACTTTTCCAATCTTGACAAGTCAAGGTACAAGCAATAAAGCACAAGGTACAATCAATATCAAGCATATCTCACTTGCATCATCTAGATCTAATTAGCTAGGTAAATGCTAAAATATGATTTAATCAACATACAAAATCCAATCATTTAAATACAATTTTACAAACTTTGGAATCTTTAGTTCTTTATGTCAAACATTTAATTAAAAAAAATTCTAAATCTTTTTGACCACTCCCTTATTTTTCCTCTTTTTTCCCGATTACTGTTCGAGTCAACTTGTGTGCAGCTCAATTATTTATCAAGCAAATACCCCGTACCTCCCACCAGCATAAATATGAGATAACTCTACCATCAAAGCGTCTAAAAGTTAAAAAATCACATTTTTTTCGCTTATACTGAAATTTAAAACCGATCTCCAAAATTTACTTTGACAACTACCTTATTATAATCCAAAAATTGGGATCAACCCATGTTACATATATAAAAAACCTAAAATCTCAAACCCACCATATAATAAAAATAAAAGAACCAAAGAAATAAAAGAAGCAAGTAAAATAACTCACCTTTTACAACCCCAAAAGTGAAATCTTGAAAAGAGGTGTAATGGTAGTTGAATTAACATCAACACAAACATTAAACTCCAACAAGAAACCAAACAAACTAAGATCTATCAGATTTCCAAGACTGTCTTTCTTGAAAAAAACATCCTCAAAGTTCTCAAAATCCAAGTTTTCTTGTTTCTCCATTGATCCAAAAAGTGAGCAACTAAGTCCAGTACACAAAATGCCAGATACATCACCAAATTATATGAAGATTACAACTAGCTATGATGCCAAAAAAGGAAGCAATTCTCAGGTAAATTAAGTCGTGCGTTTGGACATGCATTTTACTTGAAAAAAAATAAAAAATTAAACTTACGTGAGTGGAACTTAAAGTTTTTTTGTTAACGGATTTTCAAAATCTGATCCAAAATCTACGACGAAACGCTAGCTAAGTTTGTGCACTTTCTTGATTCTTGATCAAAACAGTAGTACTGCTGACCAAGTCCCTTTTAGTGTGTAGTAGTCTATCACTATGATGAATAAAAAAATGTGTTGACAGAGACTTTACATTATGAAATTTATCAAGTTGATCAAGAATTGCAAAATTTTCTCATTTTTATGACACCCCTTTTGTGTTTCAGAGAGGTATTGGATCAATAGATGTGATTTCAGTTGATTCATGTACACAAAAAGAGGATGACAAAATCAAGAACAGACCAGTGATGACAAAAATAATGAAGAATTTTGGTAGCACAAGGTCATTTAGAAGGAGGTCATCAAGATCAATGACAACAATCAAGAATCATAGTCATCAAGATCTATCTGATTCAGTTGATCATTACAGAAAATCAACAAGTTGTTCTGAAGGTAAAAGTTGTTCTAATTCAAGTTTACATCATAGTTGTGAATCTAGCTTTGATAGTAGTGATCAAAGCACGAGTCCGCGAAAATATTCGCAGACTCTATCAAGGACAACTAGTATGAGGAGTGTGAAGATTTTGATAAATAAAGCTAGTTTTAAATCCAAAAGGCGTAGTTCAAAATGCTGTCAAATTCCTGATAAGGCGACGTGTTCATCGACTATTAAGGATTCTAAGTTTAAGGAACATGTTGAGTTTTATCCTGGGGAAAGTGAATCTGATAGGATTTCTAAGTTCAAAGTTTGTTCATACCATCATTGTTCTCTCCATGGAGGACATTATGATGATCCTTCACCCCCGGTGAAACGCGTGTATAGGAGGAAAAGATTGTTGAAATCACAAAAGAGCATTAGAGCAAAAAGAGAGTTTAGTACTGTTGATGAAAATGCACTTCTTCAAAATAATACTCAATTGAGCTCTAGTCTTGATCCTTCAGTTTGTGAACAAAGCAGTGGTACAGAAGATGTTGGTGTCTTCGATGTAAACGAGGCGATTCAGCATGCTGATCTTACCAAGTATTCTGCACAAGAGCAGGGCAGCCTACTTACTGCTTCAGAGTGTTGCAATTGTATGGCACGAGGGCGGAGTGACTCAAAAGATGACAGTGTTGCAGCATCAGTTGCATCTGATCTCGTGCAGGAGAGAAATCTTCCGGTTCTCTTAAAGCAAGACAATAGTGTGTCTACGTCTGTGGAGGCCGAAAGTAGCAAAAGAGAACTGTCTAAAGAGGGACCATTCACCATCAGCACGAGGTCGGTGTTTGATCTTTTTAACGGAGCAAAATGTGGCAATGAGACAGCATCAGCTGCTACATCTGGTAACGGTGAAAGTAACACCAGAGAAGTGAGACCGGTGTTTGATATTTTTTATGGAGCGAAATGCAGCAACGAAATCTCTTCTGTTTCAGCTATCGATATGCAGGAGAAGGATGTCAAAGCTGATCCGAACGAGTACCTTGATAGCACATCAGCTCGAGTTATGGATTCCGAATCCAAGAATTGTCCTCCAGTCGAAGTTGTTGAACCCAAGAAGAAGTATCTGAGCATGTGGAGTCTGATTCGTAGGCATATGGTCTTGGATGCATCTGCAGAAAGTGAGAACAAGCCGTCCGCTGGAGCTAACGATGAAGAAAATCAACAGGATGGTGCCAACAAATCTCCTTCAGCTGAAGGTTCCGGCTCGGGTTCAGATTTTGCTGAAAGAGAAATGATACCTGCAAATGAGGATGCAGAAAGTCAAGAAATTGAACTGAGGAAGCTTTTCACTATCAAGCTAGTACGAGAAGCAATCGAGAAAATTCTTCTTCCAGAAGTTCAATCCGATAACCAATCAGTTACAAGTGAGTCGAGTGCAGACCAAGAATCTTCCGAAATAAGTCACAGCGAAGGTATAACATAGTACCTCTTATCCGTGTTTCATTTGTTTATTAAGAATGTGTGTGTTCTCTCACTTTAAGAATGTTTCTGAACTTTTCAGACGTCAAGAATGAGGAGGCGGACGCAGGATCCAAGTCAAAAACTCCGAACACAGAAGACAGTGGCGGCTCAAAAGAGGAGATAACACCAAAAGAAGTGAATTCCAAATCCCACAAGAGAGCACCAAAACACTGGAGCAATCTCAAAAAATGGATACTCCTTCAACGGTTCGTCAAGGAATTGGAAAAGGTTAGAAAGATCAATCCAAGGAAGCCGCGTTATTTGCAGTTGAATCCTGATCTTGAAGCAGAAAAGGTGAATTTAAGAACTCAAACAGCTGATGAGAGGAAACGAGGAGAAGAATGGATGCTTGATTATGCACTTCAGCAGGCGATAAGTCAACTTGCTCCGACTCAGCAAAGGAAAGTGGAACTTCTTATAAAAGCCTTTGAAACTGTGGTTCCACCACAAGGAGATAATAGCCAGATTGCATTTCCTAAGCGAAGAGCTAGCGGTCAAGAACATTTGCAGATCGCAAGTGAGCAGAACGAATTTGTGCCTCGTAAGGCAGAGAAAGTTCTTGCAGGTATAGACAGAACGCGTGAAGAAAATGACTGCTCTATGTACAAGAATCATGATGATCGACAGTCTATACTTAGACAAAAGTCGGATGAAGTGACAAGCACCTTGAGTGATGAGGCTCAGGTGGAAGGAAAAGCTCGGAAGGAAGATCAGGAAGATAGGTCAAATGATTCTAGCAAAGAAATCCCCTCTTCTGTCTCAAGCTTAACCAATGCAGTTGATGGAGCAGAAGATGTGGAGCTTGCGCATCATGATGGCATTATTAGTGAAACATCTAATACAGCGCAGAGCTCAATTGCAGATGGCGGAAAAGACTCACTCACTGAAATGAGCATCCGGAGTTCAACTTCAGCCAATGATGCAGCAATGCAAGAAAATGTAGTTATGGAAGCGACAGCAAAAGAATGTGCGAAAACACCTAAACGTGGTCGGGGATTTTCTCTCTTGCTATCAATGTCTGATCCCAAAGAAGACAATGGAGCATCCAAGGGTCAGGCGGAAAAACGTAGTTACATCAGCATGTGGCACATGATATCACAGCATGTTCTATCAGACGTTGCATCAAAAGTTGGAAATGAACTGCTCGATGGAATTGACGATGAGGTAGAAGATAGCAGTACACCGGCTGGAAGGAAACCATGCAACTCTCTCCAGGATTTCTCCGAGACAAAGGATGATGCAGAGACAAGCAGTGAAGATCATAATCCAAGGCAACATGGGAGAAATTTCTGTAGAGATGATGCTGTCAAACTCATAAGAGAGGCAGTTAACGAGATCCTTACAACGCCAATTCAAGATGATTCATCTGATACACAGTCAGTCACCAGTGACATAATCCCAGACCAGGAACTCTCGGAGGCTGAAGGTGAAGTGAATAATAGCTCAACTTCTACAGAAAGCTTGACTAGTCTTGACATGACTGAAGGTGGAAAGATGTTGGATCAAGAAACGAAGGACCCAAAAGAAGAGAGAGCCCTTCCACTAATAGCGAACAAACCTGAGACACAAAAGTCCAAGAATTGGAGCAAACTGAAGAAACTGATCCTCCTCAAGAGATCGATCAAGGCACTGGAAAAAGCGAGGAAATTCAACCCTCGGGCACCTCAGCTTCTTCCCGTTAGACCTAATCAAGAACCAGAAAAAGTGGCCTTGAGGCATCAAATGACAGATGAGAGGAAAAAAGCAGAAAAATGGATGCTTGATTATGCAATGCAGAATTTGGTCACCACGCTAACTCCTGCTAGGAAAAAAAGAGTGGCAATGCTTGTGGAAGCATTCGAAGCAGTTGTTCCGCTCCCAGAAGTGTGAATTCAACCAAGTTAGATTGGTGGCAAATTCCTTCACTACTTGTATGAATTATCAAGGTGAGCATACGTACTTATATTCATTCTAGTTCACTTATTGTCACGAATGAACCTATAGAAAAAGGACACTCTGAGGTCACTAAACGTTGTATAGGCCGATTTATGTAGTTGTACATGCTTTTGCTACACGTGGGGCTACAAAGAACAGTTAGAAAGTCACTAAACGTTGATAGTGAGAGTGATGAATGATTATTGATTGAATTCACCATATGAGAATTGCTCATTTTTGGTGACTAATATGCAGGTTATATACAGTGCCTACACAATTATATACAGAAGCAACTTTTCAGAATGTTGATTGTGTGAGATGGTCATCGACTCGTCGTGTATTTGCACTAGCTTTCATTGATTTTCTTCAGCAACAATTAGTAGGTAGCAACTTGCTGTAAGGGTGCATATAAGATTTTGTATACAAAAGTAGATAGGCTCTATTATACTTTCTGTTACACAGTGTATTCTATATTATTGTGAATTTTACTATCAGCTCTGAGAATGGTTATTTATACATCTCATTGTGAAGGAGAGTCTTGGCGTAACTACTGCAGTTATTATGTGACCGACGTTACTGGTTAGACTGCTTAAAATAAACCCTTGTCATCCGACCTTTCTTCAGCTCAATACTTTTGGTCAAGTACACATCCTCTTTTCGAGCTCACCATTAATAATGTCATATGACTGTGAAACAGAATATAAAAATTATTTTTTGAAAGTATTATTACCGTTTTAGCCCAAAAAGAAATAATCCCCCGTTCCATATTAGTTGATCATCTTAATAAAATTACACGTCACCAATTGCTTTCTCACTTATCAAATCAAGATAAAATTAATTAAATTTTTCTCATTTTATCCGTACACTCTTCGAAAGTGTAAAAACAAGTTTGTAAACTTCCAAAATCAATTTTGTTTTCCCACTTGGAGCAATATATATATATATAGGTCCCCTTTAAACTCATTAATATTTTCCTATGATATTTTATGCAATATTATCTCTAGAAGACATATTTCATACTCATTAATTTTCCTATGTTGGAATTTTTTCAACTTTTTTTTTTCTAGAAGACTTGTTGGTACACATGAATTGAATAGGAAACTACTTGTTGAACAAGGTAGCTAATTTTCCTATATAAATAGGAACTTTCCTTCTCCTATTTCTTTTTGAATTTCCCTTTTTTATTCTCTATAAATCTATATAAATACACAACAAAAAGGCCAACAACAATAAAATTATACAAAACACACTTTAGATCAAAGTTTCAAGTATTAATGGCAGGGCTTCAATATTACTTTTTCCCTACTGATTTTTACTATCCAAGACCACTAAAAATCAATGGAGACATGAACAATAACAACAAGATTTCTGCTACTCATGATGATGTTGCCGTGACGACGGCGGTGCGTGGTGGCGTTCTTGAATATCCGGTAAGTGGCACCACCGTGGACGGCCGTGACATGTCGTTGTTACATGACAAGATTCTTAAAGTACCAACATCATTGTCAATGAATTTGGTTAGGTACCAGCTGCCAATATTAATCTCCAAGAATGAAGGAACTAATTGGAAGAGGACAACAAATTACTAAGTGTTTTTTTTGTTTTCTATGTGTGAATAAATACTACAAGAGCTAGATTTAATACCACAATTTTCTTTTCTTTCAATTTTCATTTGCTAATGTATTGATGATTCTTTAATATACATAATCATTATGAATTCTTGTATTATAACAATTGCCTGAATCAATATTTAATGCATCATTATATTAGAGTCCCTCCGAGTACGCGGTTAGCCTTTGTCAGGAAGTGTTTTACCCCAGTATGAAATTTTAGGGTGCATATTCGGATTTAATTAAGCGATATCAGAGACTAGTAAGAAAAAAAGAGAGTTCAATAATCTCATAAAAGACCAAATATGTATTATGTCCAGAGGCGAACTCAGAATTTGATAATCCATTGTCAGTTACTAGAAACTAAACCAATGAGGCACACACTTCACATCAAAGATATGCCATCACTACCCTTCACCTACACAAAGGCACAAGAGAGTGAGTTAGTAACATGCTCAAACTTTTGTTAATTCTTTTTTTTTTTAAAAAAAAAAAAAAAAACTTTGTTGTTGTTGAAGCAATCAAGAAGCAGATCAGGTTTTGGTAAATAATTTCCAGGTTCCTTTCTTAAGCTTATACCAAACTGAATGTTATATTTTCATTTATTTTCTAACAGAAATACCTTTTTTTCCCATTTGACTTAATTAAGTATTCTCACGACTAGGGTGTACAGGTCGGGTTGGTTCGGTTTTTATTAAAAAAATAACAAATCTATCATGTAGATTTATTAAAACTATAAACCAAATCAAGCCAACATAAAATTGTTTTTTTTCGGTTTAGGTTTTAGTCGGTTTTTTCAGATTTTTTTTCGTTTTTTTTTTTATAATGTTTAGTTTTTACAATTATATTGTGATCGAAGACTAGACCAAATATGTTTTCACTCATGTGCTAATAAAAATTATAATTATGAAAAAATGAGGAGCGGAAAACTCTCTTGAAACTAAAAAGTGAGATGAAGAGTGAAAAGTTTAGGTTTTAAGTTTATATTGGGTTTTGGATCATTTAATTAGCAATTAATGGACAAATATTAAAACTTAAAGGCCCAAATCTAAATATATATCTACATCTACTTTCAAATTATTGAAAATTACTAAAACTAGTTGAAAAAGTATTTAAAAAGTTGATTATAATTAATATTTTATGTATAAAAAAGTTCGAATATTATTTATATATATATATATATATTGGTTTGATTCGAGTTCGGTTTGATTTTTTTTTTTTGGTCAATACCAAACCAAACCAAACCAAGAATGGTCAGTTTTTTTTTTTTTCTAATGCCAAACCAATCAAATCAAACCATAAGTCAGTTTTTTTTCTCGGTTTGATTTGAGTTGAGGGTTGGACAAACTTATTATCTACCATAAACTGCTAATTCGTTCCATGAGACATTTGCTAATTCGTTCTATGAGACATTTAAAGTTATGATGCTTAAAACAGAAAACAAAAAGGAATGTACAACAGATCTCATTACCCTTGGCCTGACGATTGGAAACTTCAAAGATTTAACTTGAAAATATTTCGCCTCGCCATTGTTGACCGAAAGGGTTATATAGTAAATTCTGTCTCCGTTAACCTTGAGAATCTGATTGACCTAACATGAATACACAGGAAATTTCTAAGGAAAGAGAACAAGCAGAAAGACAAATGACAAGTGTGACTAGAGCCTACATTTTCTTTGTTGTACTGCTCAAGTGCCTGTGCTGCATAACCCTCCATCAATTCAATAGTTCCACATGGGGTATATGGAACGGAATGGAACCGATCTTGGATAATCTTTAATAGAGAGAGACAAACATCACTTGTTGCAACCAAGTATAGGACAAACAAGCAATCTACTATATAAGAGATGAACTTGATGGAGAAAAAGCCATGTATAGAGCGAAAGGTGAAAAACACATCTAAAGTATTCCAATTTTGTTGAATTTCATGCCTAAACGGAAACTGACATACACTTGATAGATAGATGATAAAGCAAGTAAGTACCTCGATCTGGTCCACATACTTGTTCCATCACTCTATATCCCCGGGATTCGGAAAATATTCTTTGTGGGGGAATATGATGAAATCGCTCAATTCTTCTTCTGCTGAATCTGGTTCAGTCAAGACGTCCTCCTCTGATTCGCTCGCTCGAGTATTCTGATTCGCTTTCCTCTTCACCTTCTGCTTCTGCACCTTCACCGACGGCTCATTATCCGATGAGTCTGATACGTAGTCGGATTGTGGCGGCAATGGCGGAACAGGATTCATGACAGACCAACTGGCAAACCCTATGATCACAGAATTTGGTATATTTAAATTTTAGCGCCAACACTTGATTTCTTTTACTTCTATATATAGCCTATTTATGAAGTTTGTACAATTTACGAATTAAGGTAGAAGGTTCACAGAAAGGTGCTAATAATAATAATAGACTGCTTTGTTGAGTTATGCTATGTGATATTAGTAATCAACATTGGTGATGATAGAATCCTAAACCTAGAGGGAAGCCACATGCATGCAGAAATGTCAATATTAATTACAACATGGGCAAGAATTGTACTCACTATTCTTTCTACAAATAATGCATAAAAAATTTAAGCATAAAGAAAACAAACAACAACAAAAAATCAACATACCCATATTCCCATCTATAGTGGAGTCAGGGGAGGGTAGACTGTAACGCATTCCATATCACTACCTTCGATAGACCCCCGGCTTAGAATTAAGCATAAAGAAAATTTGATCTACTTAACACTTGTGTTTCATACACTTCATGCCAAATTAACAAAATTTCTAAAGCTAAATAAGTTGTAACAATTGTAATCTATAATGTCAAACATTATAAAAACATAAAACATACAAATCATGGAACAGAAGCTTACCGTGCATACAAGCTACAATAGACTGGATCAAACAAAGGATCAGTAAAATAGACCAAATATATTACAAACCCTAGAAAGTCTTTTGTTTTAAATAAAATTATCTTTTCACTATTTTTTTCTAATATTTAAGAGTTGATAATTAATTATATGTATTTATGTAAAACCTTTCTTTATTAGAACTCATTAGAATTAATGACAACTAATACCTTTTTTTTTCCATTAAAGTCCTTATTTTATTTGGTTAAGAAATCATAATATTTAACAGTTTAAAATCAATTAGAATTTTACCTTATATATAAAAAAAAATTGTACAATTTATATTTAAGTATAAATATTAATTTTACCTTATCTCCTCAGCATCCTATTGAAAGCTTAACATTTAGTACGTTTATTTAGAATTCTTTTCCAATTTTAATGGTAATGTATGTAAGATTAATAGTATTAAAAACGGAATCCTAACTTAAATAAGTAAACTTCTATTCAATAAAGGAATGATAACTATGGTAATTTTGAGTTTTTCTAAAAATAAAATAGACTTTTTTCATATAATCATAAATATTATAATAATAATCGAATGACAATTGTTTGAGGAAAATAGTAAAAAGACATATCTATATCTATATCTATAGTTTTTTGTTTTATCGTGAGGTTGAAGTCTATTGAAAACATCTTTCTACCACACTTCTGAGTTGAGATAGTGGTATGGACTGCGTACATATAATTGTTGTTGACAATAATTTTCATACTCCAACTTTACTTTAAAAATCAAATTTTGCTCTTAACTTTGAATAATAAATATGTTTTCTCCAACGTGTGATTTAACCTTTTAAAACGTTCATTATATTCTACCTTTACATGATCGATCTTCATTTATTTCCAAGCTGTAGGAATGAATATGGCATATATATATTGAATCAAAATTTTTGATATTGTGATTTTGTTATTACGGTACTTGATATAATCTGTGGTATACATTTTTTTTTTTTGGTATTCGATACGGTATTCGGTTTTTATAAAAAACGAATCAAATATCATATCAAAGTACATAGTTACATAACTAATTTATGTATATTATAAAAATACCAACAAATATAGAACCTAGTAATAGTATAAAACTAAATATTTATGTAATTGATTATTAAAAGGAAATGTTTATACTTTCGTTTGAATGTATATATCTATAGAGACCTTTGGTATAGGTTAACACCCACCGAAAGTCGCAACAAAATTTGCAATTCTTGCCGTTTTGCTCATTTTACTTAAAAATGCCCCCTCCCCCAGCCCCTCCAAAGCAAACCAATCCACATAATAGGTGGTCAGAGGAATGCCCAAAAAGTTGTCCAAAATATTTTTGAATCCCGCACCCACCCATCGATAGGCTAAAACCCACCGGAAGTCGCCACAAAAGGCTGTGATTAAAAGTACATTTTAAAAATAAAACTATAAGTTTTTGTGACAACATATTCGCCACAAAAAGTTGTGAGTTAAAGTATAATTTTTAATTTTTTTTATATGTTTTATGACAACAAAGTTGCCACAAAAATCTGTCACTAAAAGTATATATATTTTTTTTTGAAATTTTTATAAAGTTTAGTGACAACAAAGTCGCCACAAAAAGCTGTCAGTATAAGGTATATTTTTAGAATTTTTCAAAGTTTTAGTGACAACGCCAAAAACCTGTCGTAGAATTTTTTAACGTGTTAGTGACAACTCAACGTAGTCGCCACAAAAAGTTATCACTAAAGTATAAATTTTTAATTTTTTTAATAAGTTTTAGTGACAACAAAGTCGTCACAAATAAAAAGGGATGTATAACAGGTTTTATTACCCCTTGGCCTAATGATTGCGCACTCCAGAGATCCATCTACATCTACACCAGGAATGGATTGGAGAAGCTGCTCAACTAATCTCTGTCCCATTATGAATCCTCATTTTTGCTTTGCAATTGTCAATTCAAGTTCATCAAGTAATTCAGTCTTTCTTTGGTTGATGATTTTTAGTTGTCATACCAACTCTCTTGTGCTTTTATGCAGGAGAAGGGAGCTTCGGGCAACTAGTGGATGTGATGTGATGATGTTTGTGCATCGTTTTGCCTCGGGTTCAAGCCAGTGGCGGAGCCACAGCCGACGAAGGGTTCGGAATTTTTTTTCGAGTATATAAGGTTAAATATAGATATTTATGGTTATATACATGTTGTTGCACACCCTTGACAAGCTAGAGAAGCATAGTCCAGTGGTCAAGTGCATTTCTACATCAACAACCCGGGTTTGAACCTTGACAGGTGTAGCAGTGCTTTATTTTCTTTGTTTTTTAAACACTTCTTTGCCCAATAGAGAATATGAACACCCTTAACCAAAAGTCTGGCTCCGCCACTGGTTCAAGCTGCTTTATCTTTGTGTTAACAACTCTTGTCAATTAGTTTTGGAAGTGGTTAATCTAAGTCTAGTCTAGTGTAAAAAAGAGATCAAAAAACAACTGGTGACCTTTGCTATGATCTATTATGGAGGATTGTTCCTTTATGTTTAAGTGAATATAATTGTAGTGTTTTACTATTATATATCTTGTTGTTTGGTTGAAGCTTAAAGGAGAGATATTTGTATTCCTTGCATTGGTGGATTCTTGAGACGAGATAGGCGTGTAAAAAGGCGTATTAATGGCAGGGCTTCAATATTACTTTTTCCCTACTGATTTTTACTATCCAAAACCACCAAAAATCAATGGAGACATGAACAACAACAACAAGATTTCTACTACTCATGATGATGTTGCGGTGGCGACGGCGGTGCGTGGTGGCGTTCTTGAATATCCGGTAAGTGGCACCACCGTGGACGGCCGTGACATGTCGTTGGTACAAGACAAGATCTTAAAGTACCAACATCATTGTCAATGAATGTGATTAGGTACCAGCTGCCAATATTAATCTCCAAGAATGAAGGAACTAATTGGAAGAGGACAACAAATTACTAGAGGTGTTTTTTTTTTCACTTGATGTAGGTAGGTGTGACTAAATAGTAGCAGAGCTAGCTTTAATACGACAATTTTCTTTTCTTTCAATTTTCATTTGCTAATGTATGATGAATTCTTGTATTATAATAATTGATTGATTGAATCAATATTTGATTATCATTATATTAGAATCCCTCTAATACGGTTCGGTTTTGTTAGGGAAGGCTTTACCTCCAATATGAGATTTCACGGTGCAAATTTGGATTTAATCAAGTTTCAATATAAATATCGAACACTAGAATTAACAAAAATATTTGGTTATGTAAAGGTTCTCCCAGACTTGGGTGCAATATTGCTAAGTTGGATACTTGGATTGTAGTTTTACGTGAATAAAAGTATTGCTCAACTAATTTTTATTTTAATGGTAATGTTAAGGCTAATTTACATCTATTTCGACTATTTCAGCATGTAATTATTATTTTTTACGAACACATTTATCGAAAGCAAACAAAAAGGAACACATCTATGGGAAAACAACATGGAATGAAGATCCAATATTTGTGCCATACCTAAACTAATTTATATTATATATGTATTATGTCGGTATGTTTATGGCTCAATCGGCCTAGCTAAAGACATTCTTATATGGTGTGAGCATGATTAACAGTGGTCCATCACCACGATTCACGAGTCAGTTTTGGAGATTCACTGTACTGTGTGTTATCGACACCCAACAATTTCCCCCTTGAACTAAGTTCCATGTAGTTTATCACCATGATCCACGGGGCCACTGAGATTCATTATGTGCCCACCCATATCGTATGAGAATTTATGACAATCAAAGCCCGCAACTAGCTTCTTCTCGTAAAGCTTGTAAAGGTATCAAATCGAGCCCTCCTGCACCCCATCACCATACTCCTCCCGTTGAACCTGGGCAGTTGTTGGGTTCAGCTAGCCCAAAGACAATCATACATAATGTGATATTGTCTGTTCTGCACCAAATCTGCATGGTTTTCTCCAAAAAGACTCACACCATTAAGAAATCCTACACATATATAGCTTCCCAATCCCTTCAACTATTAATGTGGGACTTTGGTCCTCACACCTAACAATATAATTTGCAGCGACTTAACTCTCTTCTGTTAATATCAAATTGATCAAATAAATAGTTTGATCTTGAATTTGAACATAATTGGACATGTATTACAAGTTACAACCCTACCTAAGATTATCAATAACCTTCTTAAATATTTCATCTGTCTCAATTTATGTGACACTTTATAATTCTTGAGAGTTAAACAGTTTGATCTTGAATTTGAACATAAAATCTTACTTTTAAAAAAAAATAAAATATTACTTATTTAAAAACTACGTAAAATGTACTATAAATTAATTATAATAATAATCAATCCAAAATATTCAAACAATGTATAAACAAATTAGGATCTAATACAAACTTACTTAAAACTCGAAATAACACATAAATTAAGACAAGATATTCTCTCGTGAAACATGTGTAAAACAAAACAAAACAAAAAAGATAAAGAGACACTGTATACAACAACATACCCAGTATATTTTCATCAAGTGGGTTCCGAGAAGGGTAAGTGTACGCATTCATACCACTACCTCAAAAGTGAGATAGAGAGGTTGTTTCTGATAGATCCTCGGCTCAAAATAAAGCAAACTAAGATAAGATAAGGAATAGTAATAGAACAAGATACAATAGAAATTAACATATTCAATAATACCAAATGCAAGATACTCCAAGTACACACCAAAACATACAACATCCTAACTCAGACTAACCTTCTACCCTAATTCATCTCCTCCACAACTTCTTATCTAGGGTCATGTCCTCGGTAAGCTGAAGTTGCTTCATGTCATGTCTAATCATCTCCCTCCAATATTTCTTCGGTCTATCTCTACCTCACTTGAAATCATCCCTAGCCAACCTCTCACACCTCCGCACTAGGGCATCTGTGCCCCTCCTCATCACTTGACCAAAGAATCATCTCAACTTCGCTTCCCTCATCTTGGCTTTCACCGAAGCCACTCCCACCATATCCCGAATAACCTCATTTCTAATCCTATCTTTCCTATTACACCCACACATCCATCGAAGCATTCTCATCTCTGTTACCTTCATCTTCTGGATGTCGGTCTTCGTAACAGATCAATACTCCGCCCCATACAACAAAGACGTTCTAACCACCACTAAAGAGACATTATTACATAGCCAATGAAAATAAAAAACAAGTCACACTCAGGAGCCACATTTTGCATTTAATATATGTGCTTCTCGGGACTATAATTTCCAGCATCTCAATCCCTTTTACAGGATAATCAACTTGTAGCTCAAACATATACAATTATACATTTACTTCGTGTAATTTTTATTTGTCACATTTGATCTAACATGCGTATTAAAGAATAATAATTAATATGATTATTTTACTAAATTTCTTAGAATGTTTTAGAAATATCTATCTATCTATCTATCTATCTATAGATAGATAGATAGATAGAAATCTATATTGTAAATTATCGGATCAAATATTATTTAGATGTGAAATTTGCAGACCTCATTGGTTGTAATATTATCTTAGCATCCTTTTAATAATATTTATTCACTATCAACTTAACACAATTAAGAAATAATTAATAACAAATAATTTTTATCGTATTATCTTTTAAAGATATAATTTATTATTTAAAAAAACATGTTGGATAATAAATAGTGTTTAATTTAGTTCTTTTTATCCTCACTTGAGAGCACTTCTTGTTTCCCCTCTGACCATTATGATATCTCTTTGACAGCTTGATAATAATAGTATTGTGATTCCACAGTAGTAGAAGATATAGAAAATGCTATATAATGTGTATTTATGTCAAAAGCAACGTAACAATCTTAAGGTCGGTCACAACAAAACATGGAAACGCACAGGCCACAACCCAATATATAATAATTCAAAGGTACACATTTCTCAGCTTTAACCTCTTTCGTCATCAAGATTTAAGCAGATGCCGGCTTTCTTCTTTCTTTACAGTCATCTTCCCAACCCCACATGATATATCTATGATCACATTCATAGAATGTTAAACCTACAAACAGATACAGATCGAAGAGATTACGCCCAAAGGAAGTGTTCCCTGTTCACAACCAATAACATGCTAAAGAGTACTGTCCACCAGCCACAATGTGATGATGCAGAAAAACAATTAGTAATTAATTGATCATTGACTCAGCGGGGAAGCCCCTAACCCAAGTGTGCCGCAAGGGTAGGAGTGTCTGAGTCTAATATGCCACAGGGCACTAGGCCAGCATAATATGATATACCCGGATCGGCAAATCACGGTTTTGGACAATGAGTTGTCTGAACTCGTGCCTTCTTCGAGGGACCACCTAACATATCTTTATGCCCAATTTTGTCCATTTCTAAACATGTATCATTCTGAAATCTAAAGTCATGAAAATCTAGTTTCTATGCTTGTCTGAGTCTGTTATGGCATTGTCTATTTTGGTATCGTCATACCAAGACTTACAAGTCATGTTTTCTGAGTCATAATGCATTAAGCATGATCTTTCATCAAAACATAGTTCAGACCACCCAAGCATGTAAATAGTACAAAAGATTTCATGTTCCGAAAACATAAGTCAAAACTATGCAAAAATCCTCATCTTTTCAATAAGCATTTGGTGGTCATGAAATCCTTAACAAATCATGCAACTCTTTTCATTAAATGAATATTCAACCTTTATCAACATGCACAACCCTCTCTTTCGAATTCAAAACCATAAATCAAATTATAACATTAATCAAGACATTTCATATCATGCTTTTCAAGATACATTCAAAACAATTCATAGCATATCATGAGTAAAAGAAAATCATAACAAGAGAGGGATTTTTCGTGAGTCATGCTCTCAATTCAATCATCAACCTTAGAACACATGCTTACATATATATTCAATTTCAAAACAATTTGGGGAGAGGTTTAAAGACCAAAACAATAACGTCAAAACTTATGAAACATTATTATATTCATAAATCCAAAACCCTATTCTTTAAATCATGATTTCTATGCCCATGAGATTTTAGGAAAACCCCGCGTACCTCAAATTATAAGATCTGAAAAATGGAACCTAGATCTTGATGGATGAAACCTAGATCTTGATTTATTTATTGGAGATCTTGGACGTAAGGCTTGATTTTCTTGAATTTCTTGTTCTTGGAGAAAACCCTAGTTTTGATCTTATTTTGAGAGTGAAAAGGAAGTTTTTGATGTTGTAAAACTGATAATGATTGATTAATAACGCTTAAGGGGTGATTTAATTCGTGTGAAAGGTTTTTGGAGTGAGAGAAAGACCAAAATATCCCTAAGGAACCCAAAAAAATGACATAATTTCATCAGTTGACGATCAGGGTAGATGGGCTGTCACTCAGGTGATAAGTCGTCACCCAGGTTGTCATTTTTGGGCTGGTTTTCACCATTCATTGCCTTAGTCTAGCGATCAGGTCTAACGGGCCGTCACACATCTGATAAGTCGTCAGCCTCGTCGTCACGTTTTGGCAGAGAGATACTTCAAAGTAAAATGAGCATAACTTTTTACTCCGATATCAGACTAAAGCGAAACTAATAGGGTTGGAAAGAGGACTCAAAGACCTTTCATTTGATATATAGTAGTCCTTCTAATTCCTTATATACAAAGAGTTATGGTCGATTGAAATTGACCCAAGTTTTAACGTTAACTCAAACTCGAACGATAGAAAGCTTTCAACTCGTCCTTGATTTTGGGGACCTCTATGATCTCAATTCATGATCAAATAGGTTCCCATACCACATAATTGATTAACATGCACCTAAGTTTGTTGAAGTTGTGATCGCTGTCAAGCCTCTGTACATACTAACCAAAACGGGAATTGCTAGTTCAAACCTCTCCCCATGAGCCATTACACTTGCAATTTTAAAGATGCTAGGACGGATATGGTCAAGTTTCTTAATTGGAAGAACAAACTTGCAAATCCAGCAAGCAAGAAAAACAGCCAAGTTCGTCTTTTCTCTAAGAGACCCTTCCACACCTAACTCGACGAAAGGGGTGTTCTCTTCTTTCGTTCGCGGTAAAAATGACATATCAATGTAGCCATTTAGACTGTGATTTGACTTTTGTTTAGCTGGCTGTTTAGGGCCTCGTGGTGAAGGTTCCTTGTACCGCTATGGTCCTTTGAACGAAAAATTCAGCCAATCACGGACATAAACCTCCTTAGACGACGCACCATTTGAAAGCCGATAGAATGCTGAAAATAAGTAAGCACAAGTTTTAGGCAAAAAAGGCTTCCCTTGCTGATCTACTTGTGACAATTCTTTGGCCGAAGGGACGACTTCATCAAAGAAAGTTTCGTGTACTGGAAGGCCCCCAATCATACGCATGTCCCACAATGAAATATAAAGCTCACCGATGCCGACACAAATTGTATTGGTCGAGGAATGTCAAAGTTCACAAAAGGCCTGCAAAACATTCTCGTTGACGTCGTAAGTGAATAAAGAAGCGAAAACAGCATCATAAATCTTAGTTCGCTCCAGTGCCTCCTTGATATGGCTAAGGACATCCTCTACCCACTCCCAATAGCAAGTAACATAACGAAACTCGTCAAAGCCTGATTGGGGATAATTCCATATAGCAAGGCCCTTATTCGAGCCTTTGGGATATGTAGCAGTAGACTCCTTGTCATGTGTAGATGAATGCAACACAAAAGCAGTAGTATTAATGAGCTTTTTGGAGTCAAGGACGTCAATTTCTTCTCTTGTCGATCATTTTTCTAGATGAAGAGACATGTCAGGCAATCCTCTATCAAGCGGGAAGACACCTATTACCGGAGGATGAACTTTCAAGGTAAGGACGCTAACAGGAGAATATCGTTCATCGTTTGCTATTTCAAGTACAAGATATGGTGTTGTTTGGTCTCGAAAGTTCACCATAATTTCAAAGCACTGAATATAGCCTCTCCGTGTTTGAAGTCCTGCCAAAGATATTAAATTAAACGGTAAGTTTTTTAAAAGAAAAAGGAGTGTCACAAGATTTAGGCTGAAACTTCCAGAATTTACCTGAGAAAATATATAATTTTTATGCTGATGTATTTCACGTGTAACGTATATATGTGAGTCTACTTGCCAATGCAAAAAATGGCACCTAATTCCGATACTTTCACGTAGAGATATGATATTTATCGTGACGCTACGCAAAGCTGAAATAACAAGCGAACCAGGATTAGAAGGTTGTTTTCAGAGCAATATCTGGGATGATTCGGATGCAATATGATTGTCGTTTCCACTTGAGACATAGCTCTATGAATATACTTTTTAATGCAAAAAATGGCTCCTGATTTCGACACATCCGCGTTGAGATATGAAATTTCTCGTGACGCTGCGCAAAGCTGAAATAACAAGCGAATCAAGATTAGAAGGCCGTATTTGGAGCAATATCTGGGATGATTCGGATGCAATCTAATTATGGTTTCCACGTAAGATGTAGATCTATGAGTCTAGTTTCCAACGCCAAAAAAATGGCTCCTGATTTTGATGTTCCTAAGTTAAGATATGAGAGTTTTCGTGAGACTGCACAAAACAAGTAAACAGTGATGAAACAGAACTGAAGGTCTGATTTTGAAACGATACCTGGGCAGATCTGGTGATAAGATGAGCATGGTTTTTGCGTAGAACGTAGACTTGCGAGTCTACTTTCCAACACTACAAGCTGTTCATGATTCATACACCTCCACAATGCATTATGAAGCTTCTTCTACAGATGCGTCAAAGTACCGAAAGCTCAATTGTGAAAAAAAAAGAGCAAAAAGAGGAGAAGAACGGAAGTTGAATTTCTACTCAGGCTGAATGACCATGATTAAAGGGGGAGTTGATGTCCTTTTATAGACTTTGAAAAGCCCCAATTTGATTTTAAAAAGGAATCTGCTGAACAAAGTTGTCTTCAACAAGAACTGGGACGTTTAAGTGTCCAAAATAAATCAAATTCCTAATCCTATTTGAAGTGGGATAACATCATTAATCAATCCTATTAAAATTCGATATAGGACTAATAGCCGAATCCTACATGATTTGAATATATTTAGTCGTAAACAGAATGTACACTGGATTCACGTTATTCTACACGGATAATCATGACTTTGAGGAGTCAGACGTTGATAAAATGCTCAAGTCTTTAAAAAAAAAATAGGGCTTCACAAATACTTCAAATCTCGTCTCTAACAGGTCCGACAAATCAAACACCTTGACGAGCCTTGAAGTAGGGAGCATCTGTAGACACGTAAAA
The DNA here is from genome assembly GCF_002878395.1 of Capsicum annuum. NCBI lineage: Eukaryota > Viridiplantae > Streptophyta > Magnoliopsida > Solanales > Solanaceae > Capsicum > Capsicum annuum. The sequence goes on along the minus strand of NC_061115.1, from coordinate 84,859 downwards.
TTTATTGAATCAAATTCATATAAAATTTGGATTTGATCCATATTTTATTGGGTCTAAAATTAGTTTGGGCTATAAACCCGTTTTATTCTTTATCAAGGTCCATCTCACCTTGAGACCCAAACTCATGCCACGTGTCAAATGACATGGCATCCCAGTCAAATTAAAGACCAATGAGGCAAGGCCACACAATCAAATGAGGTGGCAATCCAAATCAAATTCAAGAGCCAATGAAACATCGCCAAGTGTCCCAAATGACATGTTTTTGGCCAATCACAAGCAACTTTGTCACATAACATTTGTGATAAGCTTGAAAATTGAATAGACCAATCAGAATGAGGCAGAAGAGGTTATTTACACTTGGACTGCCTACCCCCTACAACTATAAATAGGAGGGTTACATAATTTTCTAGGGTCATTCAACAAGCATTGGAGGAAGCTTCTGCATTGACTACACAGCTCTTCAACAAATAGACTAATGGAGTTCTGCCCGAAGGTCAACTCGACAAGATGAAGTGTTGTCAGACAATTCCTGGAGATCGAAACGCATTTCTAGGTAGGAGGCTTAAATTATCCTACATTCGAGAATCACGCTGCAAAGGCCCTCGAATCACGAAAAAAATTAGGAGAGAAGAATCGAGAGAATAATGAAATTGTACCCTCAAATTTTGTTTATATTAAATCATTATTTCTTTTTATTTATTTTTGCTTGCAGTAAATTTTCCGCATCCACGAAAATTTGTTGCAAACAGAAAGTCAATTTAATTTATTTTTATAACTAAACTATAGTTATTTTGATATTCTAGAATCAAAATTTAGATATCCAAATACATTTCGGAAACTACTATAAATTGTAATTATTCTCTAACCAATATGAATTGTTGAATTCTTTTCACCTAAAAATGCAAGATTGAAAAATAAGTTTTCTGCATATATATAAATTATTGAATTATTTACACATGCATAAGATTTCTTGTTATTTTTTTGATTAGAATTTCTAGCTCCACTACTAAATCTAATTGTAGACCAATATGCCAATATATAGGAGCAACATTAAGATTTCTGTTGTTGCTGTTGCTGTGGTCGCTTCTTAGTTTTGCTTCGGGAGTATTCCTTTGAACGTGTGTGTGCCTTGTATCTCCTTGCTGCTGCTTTGATATTTCCACCGGGTATATCCTTATATTTTCCTATTTTTTCGTGTAGTTGTGGCTGTGGGTGGTAATGGGTGGTTAGGGTCATGTCCGAGGGGGTTGGGGCGTGGGGCTGTGGCAGGGGCGGGAGATGGGGAGAGAGCGGGAGTGGGTGGGAGGCCAAGGTTTGGCCGAGGGGGGGGTAGTCGGGGGCGCGTGGATAGCGACGGTAGGCTGAGGGTTGGGTCTTGGAATATAGGGACCCTTCAGGGGAAGTCCATAGAGCTGGTGAAGATTCTTAGGAAGAGAAGGATCAACTTTGCGTGTGTCCAAGAGACCAAGTGGGTAGGGTCTAAGGCTAGGGATGTGGACGGTTACAAGCTGTGGTACTCTGGGAGCGACAGGCGTAGGAATGGAGTTGGCATCTTGGTAGATGAAGAGCTTAGAGGTCAGGTAGTGGAGGTGAAGAGGATCAACGATAGGTTGATGACTATTAAGTTGGTCATTCGGGGGTTTACCCTGAACGTGTGTAGTGCCTATGCGCCGCATGTGGGATCGGAGGGGGAGGAGAAGATGCGGTTCTGGGAGGCTTTGGAGGAGGTGGTGAGAGGCGTGCCCAGTTCGGAGAAGATTGTTGTAGCAGGGGATTTCAACGGGCACATCGGGGCGCTACCGGGAGGCTTTGGGGATGTGCATGGTGGTTTTGGTTTTGGGGAGAGAAATGAAGAGGGTGCGACCCTATTGGAGTTTGCGAGGGCGTTTGGGCTGGTGGTGGTGAACTCGGGCTTTCCGAAGAAGGACGAGCACCTGATGACTTTTCGGAGCGCGATAGCCAGGACCCAGATTGACTTTTTGTTGCTTAGGAAAGGGGATAGGGCGTTGTGTAAAGACTGTAAAGTCATCCCGAGTGAGAATCTTTTGACCCAACATAGGCTCTTGGTTATGGATTTGGGTATAAAGAAGAATAGAAAGAGGAGGAGTAAGGAGTGTAGACCGAGAATTAAGTGGGGCGGCTTGACGCCAGTGAATGCGTGGGAGATAGGAGAGAGGTTGGCGGGAATGGGGGTGTGGGAGTGTAGGGGGGACGTGGATAATATGTGGGACAGGGCGGCAACGTGCATCAGGGAGAATGCAAGGGAGGTGTTGGGTGTTTCTAGAGGCCGAGCCGGACATCATCGGGGGGATTGGTGGTGGAATGAAGAGGTGGGGAAGAAAGTGGAGACCAAGAAAGAGGCGTATGCTAAGTTGGTGGAAAGTAAGGACGAAGAAGAGAAGCGGGTAAACAGGAAAGAGTACAAGCTAGCGAGGAAGGAGGCGAAGTCAGCGGTCACGGCAGCTAAGACGACCGCTTTTGAGAGCTTGTATGCAGGGTTACAGGGGAAAGGAGGGGAGAAAAAGTTGTTCCGACTCGCTAAGGCTAGGGAGAGGAAGGGTCGTGACCTCGATCAGGTGAGGTGCATTAAGGGGGAGGACGGTAGAGTGTTGGTGGAGGACGGTCACATAAAGAAGAGATGACAGTCGTACTTTCATAGGCTCTTGAATGACGAGGGGGACAGAGCTATTGTGTTAGGGGAACTGGAGCACTCAGGGGAGTGTCGGGATTTTAGCTATTGTAGACGTTTTAAGGTAGACGAGGTTAGACAGGCAGTCCGCAGGATGCGAAGGGGTAGGGCGACGGGGCCGGATGAGATACCGGTGGAGTTTTGGAAGTTCGTTGGAGAGGCTGGTGTAAGGTGGTTGACTGCATTGTTCAATGAAATTTTCAGGACGGCAAAGATGCCCGAGGCGTGGAGGTGGAGTACCATGATCCCCCTCTATAAGAATAAGGGGGACATTCAGTGTTGCAATAACTATAGGGGGATTAAGTTACTGAGTCACTCTATGAAGATATGGGAGAGAGTGGTCGAGGTGAGGCTGAGACGGATAGTGTCTATTTCGGAAAACCAGTTCGGATTTATGCCCGGCCGCTCGACGACGGAGGCAATCCACCTGGTACGGAGGTTGGTGGAGCAGTATTGGGAGAGGAAGAAGGATCTGCACATGGTGTTCATCGACCTGGAAAAGGCGTACGACAAAGTCCCCAGGGAAGTGCTTTGGAGATGCTTAGAGGTGAGTGGAGTACCGCAGGCATATATCAGAGTAATTAAGGATATGTATGAGGGAGCGAAAACCCAGGTGAGGACGGCGGGAGGAGACTCATAGCATTTCACTGTCCTGACAGGATTGCATCAGGGATCTACTCTTAGTCCCTTTTTGTTTGCGTTAGTAATGGATGTGTTGACGCGGCGTATCCAAGGGGAGGTGCCGTGGTGTATGCTTTTTGCAGACGATGCAGTCCTGATAGATGAGACTCGAGGGGGTGTGAATGACAAATTAGAGTTGTGGAGGCAAACTCTGGAGTCTAAAGGGTTCAGGGTGAGCAGAACCAAGACAGAGTATGTGGAATGTAAGTTTAATGACGTGAGGCGGGAGGATGAGGTAGTAGTGACGCTAGAAGCACAGGAGGTAGGGAAGAGGGATAAGTTCAAGTATCTCGGGTCCGTGATCCAGAGTAACGGTGAGATTGACGAGGATGTCTCGCACCGTATTGGGGCGGGATGGATGAAGTGGAAACTCGCATCGGGGGTGCTGTGTGATAAGAAGGTGCCGCCCAAGCTTAAAGGCAAATTCTATAGGGTGGTAGTCCGTCCGGCCTTGCTGTATGGAGCGGAGTGTTGGCCAGTTAAGAACTCCCACATCCAAAAAATGAAGGTGGCAGAAATGCAGATGTTGCGCTGGATGTGTGGACTGACCCGAGGGGATAGAGTTCGGAATGAGACTATCCGGGAGAAGGTTGGTGTGACTTCAGTGGAGTGTAAGATGCGGGAAGCACGATTGAGATGGTTCGGACACGTGAAGAGGAGGGGCATGGATGCCCCGGTCCGTAGGTGTGAGAGGCTAGCATTGGATGGTTTTAGACGGGGTAGGGGTAGACCGAAGAAGTACTGGGGTGAGGTGATTAGGTGGGACATGGAACAGTTACAGCTCACCGAGGACATGACCCTAGATAGGAAGGTCTGGAAGATGCGAATTACGGCAGAGGATTAGGGCCAGTTCGGGTCGCTAGTGTAGGGAATTAATTGGTGGGGGTGTATTCCTGTTATGATTCCGTATTCAGTGTTTCGTGTTTCGTGTTCCATGTTTATTACGAATCTGTGTGCTTTCCTCTGCTTTATATTCCTGCATTCCTGCTTTACTCTGTTTTATATTCCTTATGGATGCCGTATCTATGTTATGTCATCTGCTTCTGTGCTGTACTATGTGTTTGTGTGATATCTCGTGACTTGAGCCGGGGGTCTTTCGGAAACAACCTTTCTACTTCATCAGAGGTAGAGGTATGGACTGCGTACATCTTACCCCCCCCCCCCCAGACCCCACTAAGTGGGAATACACTGGGTTTGTTGTTGTTGTTGTATAGGAGCAACATTAAATTGGAATTTTGTAAAAAAAGATAAAAAAAATCAGTCTTTAGGACGACTAAATACTTAATTGGCATCGAATACGATTTTCAATACACAATTATTTATTAAAGGGATAAATTTTCCCATCAAAATATCTATCTGATTCACTATTTTGTCCTCCAAATTAATTTAAATAAAAATTAGGAATTATTGTGCAACACACTTAAAAAGCTTTGTTTTAAACAAAATCATTTTCTCACAATTTTTCTAATTTTAAGAGTTGAAAATTAGTTAAATATTGTAGCAAATCTTTCCTTATTAGAAGTTATCTTGAATTAGTGACAATCAATATCTTTTTCATTAGTTTAAGAATTTTAAATCAACTAAAATTGATTTTAAGAAGATTTAAGAAATCTATAAATAACTATGAAAGCGTTTGTTGGACAATAAAATTCTCGAGACCGAAAATAATAATCGAGACAAGAAAATATTGCAACAATCAATTTATTGATTTCAATAAGTGAGTGTTACAATCTCTATGATTCCTCTAATTCGTCTTTTCAACTATAAATTCAAGGATTTCGAGCTTGATCTTGAACTTTAACTTGAACTTGACGGATTTGATCTTGACTTGTGCTTGAATCTAAGGGTTTGTTAGCTTGTTCTTGAATCTTGCAGTCTCGATCTTGAACTTAAACTTGATTTGAAGACTTGATGAACTTGATCTCGACTTATACTTAAATTCAAGGGCCTTTGAGCTTGTTCTTGAATCTTGAAGCTTGAACTTTGTTCTTGAAACTTGAAACCTTGAGCTTGTTCTTGAACCTTGAACTTTTTATCTTGAAATCTTGAGCTTGTTCTTGAACCTTGAACTCTTGATCTTGAATTTGTAGAGAAATCTGCTGCTTTGATCCATGAGCTCTCTTTTACTTCTTGTTAAACTTGTTCCTCCTTTTTTTCTTCCCCTATTTATAGTTGTAGGAAGTAGAGAGTCATGATCAACATAAACTTCCTTTGACCAATCAGATTTAAGTGGCATGACATTTCTTATGAGCTTTTAATTTACTGCATCATTTTGACACGTGGCGTGGTCCCATGGGCTCATTCACTTGACTTGGCATGCCACGTCATTTGACATGTGGCATCAAATTGGGCCTCTAGCATATGATGACATCTTGGGGCTTGATAAAGTGGACTAATCATTTTTAACCCAAATTAATGAACTAGCTCAATTAAAAGAATTGGATTTTAATTAAACCCACACATATTTGGATTTAAACAATTACATTAATCCACAATATTTATTTGGGATTAGTATATTTTAATTTTAATATTATCCGAATTTTATACGAATAAAATTTTATTGCTTACAAAGTACTCCCTACTTGAAGACTTGTCAAGATATTTAAATATTCATAAACTAGTGTTGAAGTACCCATTTATAATTTAATTGTGATCAATAAGCTTTACTGCATGCATGTGAATCGTGCCATGCTTAGGATGGATTGTATGCAATGCAGTACAAAAAAATGTTTTCTAGAAAACCATGACGACTATTTATAATTTAATGCTCCCTTATATTTTTGGAGAACATAATCTCAGCAGCCACCTTTCTTTTTCTTTTAAATTTGTACCTTACTAATTAATTATAAGCATTTTTATATAGAAAATCATCATGCCTTAAAGATGTGCACTTTCAAAAAAAACATTTGGTTAATCATTATGTCTCCTGCCCCATCATATACGATCAATACCGCAAAGGCCAATTATGAATCCCTTTCCACGATAACCACATGCTGCCAAGGATGACTACTCGTCCCCGTTATAAGAAAGGTAATTTCATGATAATCTTAAGGTAAAAGGTAAAGGTAACTTCACGGTGGTAGTCTTACGATAAAGGTAAAAGGTAAAGGAATATCCCGTGAATTTGTGGGATACTGGAGATGCCTCTTTAAAGGGATATTTTCCCCCTTTATATAGGCGTAATTTAGAGTTTAGATTAAGTAACCATCAAACTAGATTTAGGGTAAAGTAACCCCCAAAAACTCTAACCAAAATTGAACTCTTTTTGTAGAGTCCACAAAACTTCAATGTGTACAGCGTTAGAATAAGAAAAAAATATAAGAAGTACCAAATTTTAAAAAGTTTAAAGAAAGAAAAAATTATTTTAAAGATTTAACTTTAAAAATAATAAATTATTTTAAATATAAAAAAATTTAAAAAAAAGTCATACTACAAATATAGTTCAAATCGATGCGTCTCTCTTAGCCTCTAGCAGCAAGGAAAAAAGGTACTGAATGAGCAAAAGTGTCAATCCATTAACCACTTAAAACTTCTTGTGATAAAATATATATATATGTGCTTACAATAAAATATATATTATGTTTATATTATTATATTAAAGTGTGAAAGATCTTTGAAAAGTGATTTGAACATTTTGCACTTTATTAAAAACTTTCGCAAGAAATAAAATCGTCTAATTTTTAATAATTAAAGATTACACATGTAAGACACGTGTTGTTAAATCTCATCCCTTTTGGAGCTAATTACTACAGATTAGCTCTTCATTAAAAGTCTTTATTTTAAATAAAATCGTTTTTTTACTATTTTTCCATTATTTAACAGTTGAAAATTAATTAAATATATTTATGATATGATCTTTTCTTATTAGAAGTTATCATAATTAGTGACAACTGTTACTTTTTTCATTAGTTTAAGAATTCTAAATCAACTAAATTTGATTTTAAGAAATTTGAAAAATCTAAAAATAAATATAAAAATGTTAGAATAAAAAATTTAAAAAGTGTCAAATTTTTATTAGTTTTAAGTACCTAATAAAATTGCAATCAAAGATTTTATAAAGATTTGACTTTAAAAATAAGAAAAAAAATTAAATATAGGAAAAAATAATCATAGCATAAATATTGTTCAAATTATTGCGTATTTCTTAGGCTCTGGCAACAAGGAAAGAGGTACTACATCGCAGGCGCAAAAGTGATGATCCATCAACTACTTAAAACTTCTGTTGCTAAAATATATATGTACTTACACTAAAATGTATGTTTATGTTTACATTATTACATTAAAGTGTCAAGGATTTTAGAAAAGTGATTTGAACTTTTTGTACTTCATTAGAAAATTTTGTAATAGACAAATCATTTAATTTTAAGTAATCAAAAGTTACACATGTGAGACACTCGCACGTGCGGTTTAACTAGTTTTAGCAATGCCACATAAATTGAGAAAAAAAAAAGTACTGCAAATCATAATAATTAACAACTTAAAATATTTAAAAGATATAAAAAATATTTAGTTGACTCTCAAAATTGTATCGAAGCCACATAAATTGGGACACAAGGAGTAAATATATTATTTGATAATTACGTAAAAATTATTATAAATCACAATAATTAACAAGTTAAAATTTTTTTTTTTAAAATAGATAAAAGTTCTATTCAACTCTCAAAATTTTATCGGTGTAGCATAAATCATGAAAAAATAAAAAATTATCTTAATTAATTGCAACTAAATATTTAAAGTAAATCAATTTTATTATTTTAATTGACTTTTATATAGAAAATTAATCTTTTTATTTATTTGTTTATTTTACTAAATTTAAATTTTAAAATTATTTTTTTCTTATATAGAAATACTAATATTTAAACTTAACTTTAAATTTTTAAAGTACAAAATTAATAAATTTAATTTAATAAAATAAATTTCTAATGAATATTTTCTTAGAATTTGTGTTGGGTCAATATGTATCAAGTTAAAATGGAATAAAGAAAAATATATAGTAAAACTTTATTATTGTGAAAGATAAATGTGATGCACTATCCAATAATGTTTAATAATATCATATTTTGCATATGCAAATATAACATCCCGTATTTAATTAATATACTATTTCGGTGAATTATCGATGATTACTATTGGATATGATAAAATTATATTAATTTCTATAGTAATAACATAATCAATCGCTCTTAATTAATTATTATGAGTCATCTAGGTATTAAGAAAATAAATAATATTTAATGAAAAATAAAATAGACATAAAATGCGAAATTAACTCTTAATGTTTTAAATTAAATTTTCGTCTTTCGAACGATGATTTTACTATATCACTCCTTATTATAAGTCATTTATGTATTAGAAAAACAAAGAATAACAAAACGATATGTCAATATAAAATATTTGATTGACTATCAAAATTATATTAGTGCCACGTAAATTGGGACGGGACAGAAGAAGATATAAAGCAACATATATTATTTGAAAATGAAATAAAAAGTACTGTAAATAACAATAATTAACAAAAAAAAAAAATTGACTGATTTCTGCTTCAGCTGCTTCAATCGTGATTTTAATGTACAGTGATGTTTAAAGTGGGTAAAATGGTATAATGAGATTTAAAGAGGATAAAATGTATGTAGTAAAGTGTGAGAAGAATAAAACATAAGTAAATTTTATTACTATATTTTAAAGAAATTAAAGAAAAAAAGTATAAAGATTATTTGCAAAAGATTTTTACAAACTAATTTAAATATAAATAAAATAAATTTAGGTACAAAAAATGTGTATATCTATCACAAATTTGCTACCAAACACTTTGCACTTTCTTAACATTTGCAAATTTTCTATCAAATATATGTAGCCATCTTTCTAAGCTTTTTACAGCTCCTCAATATTAATTAACATTTCTCTGTTTTAAAAAATAAAATAAAGAAAAGAAAATCTCAATTCTTCCTTCTCTATTAAAAAACAACACTCTTTTCTTGTGTTAAAAATAATAATTAAATAAAATAATAGCGAATCTAAGCTGTGTATTCTCTTTATCGGGTAAATTTATATGATTCTTAATCTTTACGATATGCAAAATCAATTATTTGCTGAATATTTGATTTAAGCTATTTCATCCGATTTACACCTCTTCTTTTTTTATATTTCTGATCGCAAAATTCAATAAGAAGGTTAAAAAAAGGTTTCAATTGTGATCCCCTCAGCTTAATCATAATAATGAAAATATTCTACTGCTCAAACTTTTTACTCCAAGATAAATCCTAAAGCTTAAAAATTACAATTCTACTCCAAAATAAATCCTAAAACTTAAAAAATGCAATCCACATGTTCTACTATTTTGGGCTCATGCTAACACGGGCCTTGCACTTCTAGTATTCCTACAAAGGGGAGTTTGGGGAGGGCAAAATGTATGCAAGCCATACCTCCTCAGAGACGAGTAGAATATGGTAGCACCAATCTTCACTAAATACTTCATAAGACAAAAAACAGCCAATACTTACAAAACCAAATGAAGCAAAACAAGTTCATTGTCTTGATCACCACCAAGTAAAAGAAATATTTACAATTGGAGATTCAAAAAGGTTGCAAAAGAAAGAAGCAAACTTTCTATTAATATCAAAGGGGGAAAGAATAAGAGTAAAACCAGTAAGTATATGAGAAGTATGAACACTAGTCAATGAACAAAATATGTTGTAGTTTGGCCATTTATCATCCATCACTCCAACAGAAATTCTCTAGCAGAGAATCATGACTTGCAAGAAGGTCGAAAGGTTTTCCTATCGAGTCTTTCAAGATTTTGATTTGACCCTCTTTCATAAGAATGTCTTCGTCGGGGTATCTACCTTCTGTTTCAACATGTTGATCTCATAATTCAACAGCATGTTCATCTCACTTCATCTCACTGTAGCTCTTAACTTCCTCCCACAAATGCCCAGTTCCTTCGTGCATTCCTGCAAATCATTTGTGAGCTGGTTGATATTTTCATCCTTTTTTAGCACCTGCCAGAATCAACCATAAACCATAAAAAAGAAGAAAGAATGATCACAAAAACATTTCACCAGCAATTCAAAACAAACTCATAGCCTAGAAGTTCAATAAAATCATGAATTCACAGTAGATAACTCGTGAAATTGTCCAAGAACTAAGTCAGATGAACGAGCAAACTTATTGAAACACCTTCAGGTAACTTTACCACATCAGAGCACAATCAGATCAATGGGTTTGAGGATATCACAAAACTTATCATGTTCTTAGTTGGTACAAGTGACTAGACATTAATTAAGGCAATCAGACATGCGATTGCCATGTCGCAAAAGACTACGACATGCCAGCAACTCATGTATACAAGTCCATAAAGATAACCGCAAACTTCAGATAGAACAAAAACGAACCTAAAAATCAAAGAGAAGTAGAAAGCTAATGCATAGAAAGTAACATGCGAACAGGCTATCATATGTGAGGACGAGACATCCAAAGTTGAAAATAAAAATGATTCTGTTGCAGTGAGATCTTAATATTGCCTTCTTACCTGAAGCTCGAGATCTTTCAACTTGTATTTGGCACAAGAAAGAGTGCCCAGCGCATTTTGCACTTCACATTTGAGAATGTCATTACCTCTAACTGCTGCGGCTAGATCAGACTGAAGTTTCTCTATGTCCAGTGCATTTTGCACTTCACATTTAAACTCTTATTATTTAATTTCCTAAAACAAAAACAAAACAAAGAGAGAGCAAAATTAATCAACAAGACTAAGCATGACAGGCAGCTAGCAAAATAACTGCATCAACTTACATCTGGTTTCTGATTGTTTTGCTGGTGATGTGCATCACCCCTGCTGCTAGATGGCTGAGCATCTGAATTCACTAGGGAGGACTTCTCAGTTACCACAGCTGACACTGTCTGCAAACACACACTATGGGACCTCCTAGCTCGCATCTCGGGTTGGTGTCTAGTGTTATTAGTCATTGAACGATGAGCTCTTTAAGAACGAACAACAGAGAGTGCCTGTATGCTGTGAAGAGTTGCAGCAGCTCTTTTTCGAACTAGGAAACCTCTTACCAGAGCCTGAAATTTCACGAGTCCTTTAAGAGCTCTAAGTGCTTTTCTGGCCTGCAAAAAATAACAACCTAAATCAGATCTTGCATATGAACCAATATCAAACCACTTTTCGACAATGAAGCAAACGTAACATAAAAAAAAAAAAGCAAAGAAAGAACTATAGTACTTTTCTTGGGTAAATCAGCAATTCAGTATATTGAGGACGAAACTAATACTAGTTGAGTACCAATGGCAGAAAAGATATTTCGGGTGCACTCTGAACGGATTCTGGATGGATCCGCCATACTTTCTGAAGTCTTGAAGCTCGTAGATGGTTGCTCTTTCTTGGAGGATAGATGGATCGAAGGGATCCACATATTGGTTGAATAGATCTGGAGGGCAGTCTGTTATATTGGAAGATAGAATTCCTTCTATATTGAACATGAGGATTTGACTTGCCAGTTTTTGGTTGTCTTCTTTAGTACTGGATATCAGGTAGAGATCATCAATATAGATGTCGCTTGAATCTTCGTATATGTCTATAGGGAAGACGATGTCCTATATCGATTCTTCTTCCAGTAAGAAGAGTGATTCAAGGTCCTCCTCTTTGCTGAGATAGATTCTTGCGTGATCAACTATTTCTTCAAAGAGGTAGATAGAGTCCTTCAACTTTTTGGCCTGAGGACAATTTCTATAATAGTGGCTAGGCTTTTTGCAGATGAAGCAGACATTCAAGCATATCTTTACAACCACATGTGAACTTTAAGGCAAACACCCATAAAGACATACTTCACGTATTCCCTAAACCATTATCAATATAGCTCCCATGCGCTAACCTAAGAACATACACACACAAATTTCCACTAACCATCACACATATCAATGACTTGGCCCCAAATCTTACTTCACACTTATGGCCTTATTTAAAACAAGCATGCAATAATCTTTCATCAACAAGAAACATTTACTCACCACCATTATCATTACATAAGGAGGAGTCACTAAAAGGTTAGAACATAAGACCTTAAAGCATGGAAGGATATTATACGAGACTTAACACTTAACTGATGCCTAAGGAATAGCAAATCAACATCAGGGATTCATCAAAGTGATCTGAATCGAGGGCATACCTGGCTATAAGCTGAATCTAGCCAATCATTTGGCGTGTAGCATGAGTTGTGGAAACTGAGCACATTATAAGGCGTGAATACATGTGCCATGAGCTGCATGACCTCAATTTAGAGTTCATAACTTATGGAATGTGATTTCAACTTCTGAATGAACTAGAATTCCTCATTTAGGAACTGGAAGAGCACATGATTTTCTATCATATGCATGAACATAAACTATGATCATGGAACTAAAACGTAAGGCATGAGTAGGCATTGGGATAACTGAAAAATAATAAGATAGGAATGGGTTCTCACTCTCACCTTCTGGTGTTCTATATCATACAGGCATTTCTGCTAGAATCTAAGAGCGTGACTTGGCTACTTGTTCTATCGTCTCCCCCTTAGCCTTAAGCCATCATCTTAAGTTTGAGAGATCCTTACTAAACTCTAAATTGAATTACACTCATTGTACTCAGGGATCTAGAATACTACAATACACATAATTAATAGAACTTAACCTGAATGACTACACCTGGAAGTGGAAAACCCATTGCTAATGCTACCTTTTGAGATACACTCTATCTTTCCATAGCCCCCAATAGTCATCATATAATACTTGCACACTTACTAACTTCGGGTCTTCATGAGTATCCCTATAGTTAAAGTGTACACCCTCTAGCGCTTCAACTCTTATTTCTATTACCTCAATCTTCAAAAACCCAAACTTAGATTCTAACACTTAACATAGATGTCACCAAGTCTCCGATGAACCATTTTACTTCCGTCATAGCCTACCAATATCGCGACTCCAAACTTATATATCTCTACTATGAGGATTAAGATCTTATCAAAAGGCTCTACACTATCAATCAAAACTCCTTAACTTGGTTATTTAGAACACCATATACCATCTACTAGTCTTTCTCCACCTAGCAACTCAACGGTACTATTAGCCACACGCAACAAGTAATAGTCTTAGAAAATGCCTCAACTCTGTATCACCTTGGGCATACTTCTACATCATACATACAACATCATACTTCATTACGAATAAAATAAACTTAAACCATTCCATACACCGTTCAAGCCTATTAGATCACTTCTATATAACTAGTATCATTAACCAAGAAATTATCACATCCACCTTCATGGACATCAACTGTTCAAACTTAATGTCTAGTGCTAAACATGATTTACAACTCAACCTTACACACAATTCTCACAAAACATTCATCATTAATCTTAAGCCATTATTCTTACATCCACATTCTACATTTAAATTCAAGCCTATAGTCTAGCATCAATCATCTACCGCCACTGAAGAAAGCAACATAATATACTAGTCCATCTAATTGGGACATTCTACCCAAATGCCTCAAAAATCTACTACATACCTTGTCATAAGTAGTACTAGTTTACAACTATCAATGAAAAAAAGGTCAAGGGGAGGTAAAGTCACATAATAGATATGGTTAACCATAATCTTTTATTATAATCCCATACAATCTTATCTACTTATATGGCTTTCTCACATCACACTTACGTACCCAAGCGTACATTTAGACTACCTTCAAATTCCACAAACAACCATGAGTTTATAATTATAACTTACTGGCTAATATAGCCATTTTCATATTTCAAGCAAACAATAATTCACCTTGCTAATAACTCCTTCTCTACCTTCTACTAAACTAACACACAAGGACGTATCACTTAATTACCAACTCAATCTCATGCAAAAAGATTCGGCTATACATATATTCAATAAATTGCCCTTACCACTTTTCTTGACATTATGCCTCTAAACCCCAGTTCCAACCAACATAAGAACAACTTGATGAACAACAAGTTGCTAGTGAATCGAAATAGACCTCACACGGCTTTACTAGACTTTGATTTTTGTGTTTTGAACAATAAAATGAGATGAATGACAAGGCAACTATGCTAGTGAATCGAAAGAGCCCCACACGGCTTCACTAGACTTTTTAGTTTCAACAACACAATGATAACAAGATTACAAAAGATAGAAACTTGATACACAATATTCAAAGATCTAAAAATACACATCTTACTCTATATAAATAAAAATCTGAGTCAAACACTTCCCCCACAGACTACCATATAATCCACACATGCTACTATCTACCACATTAGTCTATCACTATAAAGGGGTAAATCATCTTCAAACATCGGTTATTCAACTAAAATATTCATTTACACAAAAGTCACCTTCACGTAGACAATCTATGCTGATGCAAAACATTAGTGACTGCTTCCACACCTCGAACGAGATCTTTTGTTAAATGGCCTTTTCAAATCTTCTTTTTAATTAAATAGACTACAAGTTTGTTTATTTTTTAGAGAAATGACCCATTTTTTAGACATATCTATTATATATCCGATCGATATATAGACAGATGGATTATCAATCCGACAGATCAATTATCGATCCGACCTATATATGGACAGATCGATTATCAATTCGACAGATGAGAAAATAGAAGTAGGCCATTTTGCTAATTAGAAACTTGAAGAGGCTTAATAGCCAAATTTCCCGTGTTCATGTGATGAAGTAACATATTCATGGAGCACGAATTCGAAGAGTTTTTATACGAAAAACAATAGCAAATGCAGATGGAAAGGATGAAAAACTGTGTTGTTTAACAACAGGACTTCAAATTACAAAAGAGCAATAAGACATGGATTTGAACATCAAAGATCTCTGTGTCTGATTATCTCGACGCCCAAGTAGTCAACAGGTCCTTGAACAGCCACATGCGGCTTTCCAACTTGAACGCGAACAGCAGATACCTGCGGGTACTTGTTCAGCGTTGTAGATGCTATGAGCTCCGCGACATTCTCTAGAAGTTTTCTAGGTGGACCTTCTACAATCTCTTTCACTATTCTGCCAATTCTCAGATGAAAATGATATCTATCAAAGCAATCTCAAACCGAAATAAACATAACGATCATAAACAGTGTAGTCCCACAAAGTGGAGTCTACGAGGATAGAGTGTACATATACCTTACCCCTACCTCAGAAGTAGAGAGGTTGATCCTATAGACCCTCAGCTCAAGGAAAAAGAGTCCAAACCAGTGCAGAAAAAGAACTGAAGTACAAAAAACAACATATAACAGCAAAACAGCAGATAGTAACAAAACAGAAACTACAACAAAATAATATGATAATCGAGGTGCAAGGAATCACCGGATAGTAATAGGAATCGAAAGACAAGAAACTATGGAGCAACAGAGAATTGCTCAGCAAACATCAGGCCAGTCGATTTTCAGAACAAGAACAACTTCCCAAAACCGCATGTGGATGTGTATTGTAAAATGATAAAACACTTCTACGATTATTTATAATCTATTAATGAGGTTTCACATACTTGTTTATTTCACTTCACACACGGGGAAACTGTTGAATCACCATATTGTGAGAGAAGTTTCAATCAGTCTAGTGAGCGATAGCGCTTTAATAGTTAATTGTACAGGTTTATTTCACAAAACTTATTCGCTAAGAACTTTCGATGTTCCATCTTAACCTTCAGAAAGTAGAAAATGAAGCACAATTGAACGACCTCTCAGGCACTCACCTGTATATATCGGTGTAACTCAGCGTATCTGACAAGCAGTCGGATTTACCAGCTGGTCGAAGATCCATCCAAGCATCAACATCCACCAAGAACTTCTGCCCCAGCTTCGTTTCTTCGGGCTTCACCCCGTGATATCCATGGAACTTTAAACCCCTTAGCACAAGCTTGTCTCCTTTTGGTATATCCATGTGACCTGTCATTGACGCAGCCCATTTCAATCAATTATTTATACGAAATTTGATCTAACATACTGCAACAACAAGAACATATCCACTGTAATCCCACGTGTGGGTCTGGAGAGTGTAGAGTGTACGCGGACCTTACCCCTACCCTGAGAGGTAGAGAGGCTGTTTTTGACCCTTGGCTCTAGAAAAAAGAGTCAACCGGAGTAAAAATTTCATGTCAAAATACTAATAGAGATCATGTCAAAGCATACTGAAAAAAGAACGTAAGTACAACAAAGTAATACGATAATCAAAGTGCAAGAAATAACAGATAATAACAAACATCAAAGGAAAAGAAACTCCCTGAGTAATACTACGAGTACTAGTAAGGAAGCTACGCTAGACAACGCTCTACTACCTACTAACCTTCCACCCTAATCTGTGTCCTCCACAACTTCTTAACATGATCTTTTGTTTTGTTTTGTTTTAGCAACGATTTACATTTGAATAAAGTAACTATACCACAGTTCGTATCCAATTTTTAACTTCCAATCAATCATAATAGACATCTAACTAGCATTGCAGGATGCAGAGAATTTTGCAGTCTTGCAGTAATTTGGAGCCTCATGAAGTTCAAATCAACTCTATAGAACAGTTTCTAATAAACTTAATTCTTAAGTTTTCTATTAAATACTCGTTGTATAAATAAGCTAATGTATATATGGCTCCAGGTACAAAATTTACTCTTAAAAAACTTGCATGTTCAAAAATGTGTAGGAGATGTTTACTCATAAATCTAAAAATTAGCTAAAAAGTTTGTCGATTTGCAACTTTGTAATAATTGTTAAGCAAAGACAAGATTTGTTATGCAGACGGATACTAATCTTAATTGGAAACAAACTAAGAAAAGAAAAAAAAAAGACAGATCAACCGCGTTTCGTTAACAAGAGTGGTTAAAGCACGAGTACTCATCTAGAAATTTTATCTGTGTTTCGTTTCAGAGATAGATTCCTCCATCTTTCCAGAAATGAAGATTACACCTAATATCAAACCTTACTTTTAACAATAGACTTCTTTCTTTTGAACATATCATAGTCTTTTTTTCTAATCAGTAGCAAGTCACATCTGTATTTCTTTGTTCGAAACTATTTTGACTTTATGCACTTGAGCCAAGGGTCTTTCGGAAACAGTCTCTCTACCTCCAAAGTCCACGCAGTAGGGTAAGGTGTGCATATATTCTACCTTCCCAGACCCCACTTGTCGGATTACACTAGGTATATTGTTGTTGTTGCAGTAGCAAGTCACACGAAGGGAATCCTTAGAGCAATGACATAACTATCTCCGTCTGACGGACGGACCTATTGGTCATGAGTTCGAGTCATGGAATTAACTACAAAGCAGGCTGCTTGTATGCACCCCCTTGGGATGTGACTGAACTTGGGATACTTCATGCACCGGACTACCTAGTAGTTAGTCACATAAATCGGGACGAATGAAGTAATTTTAGTGTAGCATTTATAACAAAGGGATCAACTTTAGCTTTCCATAAATATTTGGAACATTAACCTCAATTCTATACATCAAGACTAGTTTCTAAGTAAAGAGAAACAGTTGTTGGGCAATGAAAGGAACAAATCAACATCTAAAGTTCTCAACTTTTTTTCCCTTTCAACTAAATAAACACGTATTAACAGGAGCCTTGTAGTAACTAGTAAAGTTATTGTCATATGAACAGGAGGACACGGAGTTCAAGTCATGGAAACAACATCTAGCAGAAATGCATAGACCCTTGTGGTCTGGCACTTCAGGAACAAATCAACATCTAAAGTTCTCAACTTTATCTCCCTTTCAACTAAACAAACACAGTTTTAAGGGGAGCCTTGCAGTAACTGGTAAAGTTGCTGCCACGTGGTCAGGAGAACACGGAGTTCAAGCTGTGGAAATAGCCTCTGGCAGAAATGCATAGACCCTTGTGATCCGGCACTTCCCTAGACCAGGAACAAATCAACATCTAAAGTTCTCAACTCTATTTTCCTTTTCAACTAAATAAACACAGATTAAGAGGAGTCTTGTAGTAACTAGTAAAATTGTTGCCATGTAACCAGGAGGACACGAAGTTCAAACCGTGGAAATAACCTCTAGCAGAAATGCATAGACCCTTGTGGTCTGGCACTTCCCTGGACCAGGAACAAATCAACATCTAAAGTTCTCAACTTTATTTCCCTTTCAATTCAATAAACACAGATTAAGGGAGCCTGGTAGTAACTGGTAAAGTTGCTGTCAGATGACTAGGAGGACACAGTGTTCAAGCCGTGGAAACACATCTGGCGAAAATACATAGACCCTTGTGGTCCGGCACTTCCCTGGACCAGGAACAAATTAACATCTAAAGTTCTCAACTTTATTTCCCTTTCAACTAAATAAACACAGATTAAAGTTGCACCATATGACCAGGAGGACACGGAGTTCAAGCCGTGGAAACAACATCTAGCAGAAATGCGTAGACCCTTGTGGCAACTAAATAAACACAGATTAAGCGGAGCCTTGTAGTAACTAGTAAAGTTGCTGCCACGTGGTCAGGAGGACACGGAGTTCAAGCCGTGGAAACAACATTTGGCAGAAATGCATAGACCTTTGTGGTCAGGCACTTCCCTAGACCAGGAACAAATCAACATCTAAGGTTCTCAACTTTATTTCCCTTTCAACTAAATAAACACATATTAAGGGAGCCTTGCAGTAACTAGTAAAGTTGTTGTCATGTGACCAGGAGGATACGGAATTCAAGCAGGGGAAACATCCTCTAACACAAATACATAGACCCTTGTGGTCCAACACTTCCTCGAACCCCGTGCATAGCAGAGCTTTAGTGCATCGGGCTACCCTTATTTAACTAAATAAATACATAGATTTCAGCATTCAATATGCATATCAATCATAAAAACAATGTCTTTACATTGTTATATACCAAGAATCAATTGAAACTCAATTCACTAATCCAATTTGTTTTCAAGATCAATTTTTTCTAAACACCCACAAAAATATATATATGAATGAGAATCAAATTTTGCACAAAATAAGAGAAAAAAATAACTACTGAATAAAAAAAAAAAAAAGTACTTACTGGTGGTAGGTGATGCCATGGACGTTTAGAGTCAGAAATTTGACAGAAAAATATCTTGGTGGCTGAGTGGGAAAAGGTGGGGAGTGGCGGGGGGCGGGGGGGGGGGTCACAATGAAAATAGTGCAAAATAACAAGAATAGTCACTATAATAGGATTTTAGAAAAAGGATATTTTGAGATTAGAAAAACTAAGGAATAATTTTTTTTTTATTGTAATTTGGATTTATATATACTTTTTTTGGGTTATTCCGGTGAGACCGACTAAATCCTAATTTACGTGGAAAAATCTCATATAAAAAAGGAAATAAAGTGTTTCCTAACAAATAGAATCTGTATTAAATATGTCCAAACTTACACTCGAAACACTTTCTAAGTTTCAATTTGATGCAATGATGAACGAGAGTTCTTCTTCTTTTATTAAATATAACAGTATATTCAATATAACTTAATAATTAAGGTACGAGAAGGGTGGTACATACGCAAATCATATTCCTATTCTGTGAAGATAGAGATACTATTAAAGCAAATGAAATCATAGTGTAGTCCACTAGGGACTTAGTTGGCTTTGATGTGTTAATGTTAATAAAAATAGAGACAAATGTGGGAATTGAGATCACTTTCATATCTTTGCAATGAATTCGTACCAAAACCAAAATAAAGAAATTTCCCACTAGGCCCAGAAAAAACAAAGAAAATGGAGCTACAATGATGATTCAATTTTTTAGCCTAATGAAACTTTCCATTAAGCTCATCTTTTCAACTTTTTTATTTTTTTCAAAAGAACAATCATTTTTTGTTTGGAAATGCAATCCACTTTACTTTATAACACTAATTATAACAACACTCAGTTTTTTTGGTACATAAACTAAATCTTACATGCATTTCCTCAATTGCAACTTTCAAGTTTGTGACTCTTATTTACCAGAAGATCGACACATTTATTCGTCTCCTTCAAAATATGTATTATTATAGACTATTAATTTCGAGAAAATACTTATCATCCTTAGTAAAAAACCGAGATATTTAAGTTTGACAAAAATGAGTAAGTTTGATATTGAGATCATACCTATCCTTTTAACAAAAGTGACATTGACACATGACCAAGAAAGGATTGATAGAGGGTACCTATCAATTAACGACACTTGTCTAAGACCTTGTACTTGTTTCATGGTTTGAAATCAAAACAACTTTCAAATATACAAGCAACAACGATAACAACATACCATTGTATATTCATGAAAAGTAGAGAAGTGATTTCTGAGAGAAAAACACGTCCAATATCTTTTGGAGGCTTTCTTTTTTGTACCAAATTAGTCACTATAATCATATGTTCAAGCTTACATTATGCTTAAAAGACTGCAACTAGAGAGGAAGGATACAAAGACATGCTGTTTTTTCAACTTTTTGTCAACTGATTTTTACATATTTTTTTGTTTACAAGATTAAAAAAAACTGATGAAAGCATACACTAAAACTATGAACAAGGACAGATATACAAAAGTGCCACCTACCTTGCTCTATAGTCTATACAAAAGATTACAAGAACTAAAGACTCATAAGACTCTCTCAACTGCTGCTTTGTGAAGATTAAAAGCTGCAAATTAAGAACTGACATGCTCAAACTACAAACCAAGAGCTTTTTTCGCTTAAGCTAAACTTCATTCAACGAGGCTGCTGGATGCGGCGAAGGCTGTTCTTTGGGCTAACGATCTTTGCTGGCTTCTCGTGGTACTTTGGTGTCTCGAAAGGAGATTTTGGCTTTGGCATGCTTAGTGTCCTTACGAGTGCCTCAGAACCCTTGGGTAAGCCTGTCGTCGAGAAAGAGAATGCGATTTAGTAGGTATCATGGTATTAAATACTAGTCAGAATCAACGACACAAGTATCATGGACTACGGAAATTGAAAATTACCATTGACACCAGAGTATGATGACTTGATTCCTTGTTGCTCACTTGCAGATGATTGAAGAAATTCTTCAAACTGAGCTTCCATGTTCAAAATATCTTCATCAACATCAAGATCAATATTTTCGGGAAGCAAGTCAGCAACATCATTTCCTGCTAAACCAAAATCATCATCGCCAAATTCCTCATCCTGATGCTGGCTCGTCCAATAGTCACGGAACCATGTTGCGGTTGTTACCAAATTCCACCATTCGGGTGAAAAATCCTCCACTTGTCGTACATAAGATGGGATGAACAGAGGTGCATTTGGATTCAATGTTGACCTTCCTCCAGAAACTAACGCCATTCTACTTTCTCCAAATTGCTATCTGAAAATGTTTGAGAAAAGAATGAATCCAACATATTAATCTAGGAAAGCCAATGATCACGTAATCTAGGAAACGGCAACTCAAACATTCAATTATCACCCAATTATTAATAACTTTCCATCGGAAACTGTATATTTATGGCATAAAGAATCAAGCCAACCCCCCAACCCCCACCCCCTGAAGCAGATATTCAATATTAAATTCCAATTCTATCTTCCAGTAGAACTTCTCACTTCAAAGTCAAACTTCATACACATAAAATCTACTGCACGATCGAAACAAAAACTGTTCATCACAGCTCATTTCAACCAAAACTCAATCATCTTCAGCAAAAAGTAAATCAAAATAATTCAAATTTCAAGCACAATTCCACGGATCGGAAAATGAAACACAAAACCTCAAATCAAAAAACAGAAATACTAATCAAATACAGTTTAGCTAGAAGACGTTCATCTATCTCACTTCCAACTTAAACTTCATACTCATCAAATATACTTCATGATAGCTTGAAAAATAAGTTCATCACAACTCATTTCAAGCAAAAATCAATCATTTCCAGTAAAAAATTACATCAAAAAAATTCCAAATTTCAAACACAATTCCATAGATCAAATACAGTTCAGCTAAAAGACGTTCATCTATCAATAGAAACAACGAAAACTTGAGAAAGGATCATCATTTTTCCAGTAGAACTCTTCAATTCCAGCTTAAATTTCATACTCATCAATCAAATATACTTCACAATCGCTAGAAAAAATGTTCATCACTAACACAACCAAAAATCCATCATTTTGAGCAAAAAAAAAAAAAATCAGCAAAAAAAATCCAAATTTCAAAAGCAGTTCACAGATCGGAGAACCGAAACACAAAGTCTCAACTCAAAAAGCAGAAATTCAAAAATAGAATTTCATTACATTTTCTAACTGATCAAATACAGTTCAGCTAACAGTTTTCCAGTAGAACTTTTCACTTCCAAGTCAAACTTCATACTCATAAAATCTACCTCACAATCGCAACAAAAAATATTCATCACAACTCATTTCAACCAAAACTCAATCATTTTCGGCAAAAAATACATCAAAAACTCCAAAAATCAAGCACAAATCCACAGATCGGAGAGACGAAATACAAAATCTCACATCAAATTCAGAAATTCCATACTATCAAATACAGTTTAGCTTAGCTAGAAGACGTTCATCTATCTCACTTCCTAGTCAAACTTCATACTCATCAAATATACTTCACGATCGCAAAAAAAATGTTCATCACAACTCATTGCAAGCAAAAATCCATCGTATTAAGCAAAAAAAATCCATCATTTCAAGCAAAAATCAATCATTTTAAGCAAAACTCCATCATTTTAAGCAAAAACTACATCAAAAAAACTCCAAATTTCAAGCACAGTACACAGATCGGAGAACCGAAACACAAAAATCTCAGCTCAAAAAGCAGAAATTCAATACTAAAATTTCACTTTCTTTTTCCAGTTAAATTTCATACTATTCAAATATATACTTACGATCGCCATAAAAACTGTTCATCACAACTAATTTCAACCAAAACTCAGTCATTTTAAGCAAAAAATACATCAAAAAACTCCAAATTTCAAGCACAATTCACAGATCAGAGAACAGAAACACAAAATATGAACTCAAAACTCAGAAATTCAATACTAATAACAGCAATAATAGCGATGATTACAGTACCTTAACGAAGAGAGAAAATATCTTTTCAACTCGTACACGTATGAAGACTTATCTCCAATCGAGAAAAAGGTCTACTATTTATAAGCAAAAATGCCAGGCCTAGAAGATTCGGAAACGAAGCTTAGGTTCGGGGAAGACCAAAGCAAGCTAATAATTGACCTATTGAAAATTAAATTATTTTCCTATAATAACTTAATTAAAATTCTAAATAATTTTAGATATTTATAGTTGCCAAAATACTTTTAAAATATATATATATATTTTTATATAAAGCTTTTACGTTTGTACGTTAGATCGTAATTTATGTCCTGTTGGTATATGTAACTCCTTTTACAATATAGTCATAATTATAACTTAACTATATAATAGTCGAGGTAAAAATTTTAGTATTTAATTCATCAATATTTATATAATAATTATCTCACAACGAATAGGTAAATGTTATTTTTTTAAGTAATTTCTGTATAATTAATCATGATATATATATATATAGATACTCCATTTGGATAATGACTTTATCCATAGTAATTTTTGTATAATTAATTATGATACAAATAGTACATTTGGATAATGACTTTATCCATATTGGTAGTGGGATAATGGCCTTCACGTTGTTGAATTTATTCAATATTCAATTGGGAAAAATAAATTTTTTTTCTTTTTTGGCTATATATATGCTATAGGATATTAATATGTCAAAAGATTTTTAGATTGAGTCAAAATAATTTTTGAAATAGGATAGTCTTATGACTACTTAGAAGGTGAAAATAATAGGCAATTATTTCTCATATACAAAATTAAATTATAGAAACTTTCAGAGAGAAAGTTGAATAGTCTTTTTTCTTTCTAGTTAATTGTTCGATATTCGAAATTTATTGACTTAACTAATTCAAATTCTATGTTTTTTTTTAAACTCGTTTCTCTTTAGAGTCGAGAATTCATATTTCCTTTCTCATTTCTTACTCTTATGAGTTCCGGAGATGGCCGATAGGGAAGCATGCAGGTTTTACATATTCGAGTTTCGACGAATTGAGACGTGAAAGTGAAAAGCCTCCTTATTTCTAATGAATGAAGGATCGATCGACTCGTTTATATTTTTAAAAATTTAAATTTAAGATCTTTAATTAAGAAAGACGGAACATTGAGTCACTTTTACCATTGGTGGTACATTCTTTTATATTACATTCAAATCATCATTGATAGGGGGATGTATCTTAAGATTAAAAACTACATTGATTTGATATTAAGAGATGAAGACAAACAAGATAGGTGAAAGTAATTTGTCTATGAAGAAATTAGTAAATAAATAAATAAATACACTTGTATGACATTTTTTTAATAAGCCAAATAAACTACTTACTACTTAATTAATCTTTTATTAGTGAATGATGACACAACATTATTACTCAAAGTAGAGTGTCTTGATAATGTATTAAATAAGGAAAAAAGAAACTCCACCATACAAATCTTATGACTTAATTCACTCTTTTAAATTTTGTGTCTAATCAAACTCCGTTATATAAATCATATGAATCGAGATGGGCGATATATGAGATAAGAGTAAATTCAAATTTTAAATTTTGTGAATTTTAAATTTCAGTACGACTTTAAGTGTTAATTATTAGATTTTAAATTGGATAGGTATACATATTCGATCGAACTTGTATTTGGATTTTCCTTCCGTTATTAGCATGTAACAACAACGATATATTCAACGCAATCTATAAAGTGAGCCCCGTAAAGGGTGGTGTGTATATAATCTTACATACCTCGTGAAGATAAAAAGATTGTTTCTAATACCCTTGCTTTTAGCACGCGATAATAAATTAGTCGATTTCTTTCTATATACTCAAATCTTAATAGATAAAAGTGGGAGAAACAACATAAATTTCGACAGTTTGAAGCTTAGTTACAGAAAAATTTGATGTTTTGCATAATTACTGAAAATCTCGATTTTGGATATGTCGAGATACATAATTATCTTTCGATACATTCAACGAAGTACATTTTTTTCTTTATAAAGACGCATAATTAGCTTTCGATACATTTTTTTTCATTTTGAATTTGTTGAGATACATAATTAGCTCCCGATAGATCCAACAAAGATACATAATTAATTAAAAAATTTATAATTACTTTATAAGAATGAGAATTTATATAAATATAATAAGTTAAGGTGTATGTTTATGTTATTTATGAGAACGAAGATAAAATATACCTCGTAGAATTAGTCAAGGAATACACATTAGATATTTGGTTGTGGAGTGATATAGGAGACAAAACAGCGGGTAAACTGTTAAAGTAATGTACACGTGTCCAAATCTAAGTAGAGGGAGAAAATTAGTGGGCCCAACAAAGCATGTTATGGGCTTATAATAATGGGCCACATGTATATCATCTAATGGGCCATACAAAAAGATTGTTTTAATCTAACGGCTCAAATTGAATTTAGTAGTTATGATGATACAACATCATATCCCTCATAATTTCCAAGTTACAAGTCCGAGAAGGATAGAGTGTACAGAAATATTTCGGTTTTTGAGGAGATCGGTTGGATTTTAGGCAAGTTTTTCTAGTTTGGAGCGTTTATAGTTGAAAAGTTTGACTTCGATCGAGTTCTCAGTAGGCGAACTAGAAAAAAAAATTTCAACAGTTTCGTTAGCTCTAGAACGTAAGTTTTTGGCTAAGAAGACCTTCGGTTTGGATCATGAAGCTTTCAGACTCATTTCAGACACCGGTGGATTTTTAGTGAAATTTGAAAAATGTTGAGTTGATCACATTTCACCGAAAAGATCTCTGTTGGTCATTTCGATCGATTTCATTTTTCACCGAAACGACCTTCGTTGGTCATTTCGTCGATTCCATTGTATCCTTTACCCTATAGAGATAGAGAGAGTTGTTTCTAGAAGATCGACTCAAGTAATGCAAATAGAAGTAGTTTGAATAAGAAAAATAACGGAGGAAAACCGACAGAACAAATATAGAAAACACATTACAACGGATAGTAACAAAAATCGATGGACAAGAAACTACGAAAATAATGTTATGTGGGGGCCCATTTAACAACTGTATCTTTATAATTAACATTTGATCACGTGGCTAAGTTTGGTAGGTGAACGGCCAAAATCCATTCATTGAATTTATTTACTTTATAAGCATGCAAGGTTAATTAATTAATTAAAGATTATTATGCTACTTTCTGTCTCTAGGCATTAATTATAACTTTATACTCTAAATTGAAAGGACACAAAAAATATATTTTAATTTTACAAGAAAACAAATATAAATATGTTACATATTTATTTATTTAGTTAGTTAAAATAGAGATGTCTAAATCAATTTAGTCGTATCTCAATTACTCTATCGAATACTTACCTAACACGAACACATGTAAAATGTATCGATACTCGCTTCGTATCGATTTTTTGTTGATAAATGAAGTTTGATATGGGATAAAGTGTCATTTTTCGATGAAGGGATGTCAACTGAAACCCGTTAGCATAAGATGGCTCCACCACTAGATGGAAAGAAGATGAGAAGTCGGGATGTGTTAACTTCGTGCTCTGTCCATCAAGACTTAGACATACGAGAACAAATCACCTAGTTAATGGGTGCACACCTCGACTAAGAACCTTGATAACATTTCTTCATTGCAACAACATCATATCCAGTTTAAGTGTACGCAGTCCATACCAATACCTCAGATGAAGTAGAAAGACTGCTTCAGATAGACCCCTGACTCAGGACCATTTCTTCATTGCAACGACATAATATCCTGTGTAAGTGTATGCGATCTATAGGGGCGGAGCCACCCTTTACATAAGGGGTTCATTCGACCCCTCTTCGGCGAAAAATTATACTACATTTACATGGCTAAAATTATTTTTTATGTATATATAGTATATGTTGAATCCCTTCGATTAGTTCGTATATTCACTTGTAAACCCTCTTAGTAAAAATCCTAACTCCGCCACTGGCGATCTATACCACTACCTCAGATGAAGTAGAGAGGCAGCTTCTGATAGACCCCCGACTTACCATCGACACAGGACCATTTCTTCATTGCAACGACGACATAATATCCAGTGTAAGTGTATGCAGTCAATACCATTATCTCAGATGAAGTAGAGAGGCTGCTTCTTATAGACCCCCGACTCGAGACCATTTCTTCATTGCAACAACAACATAATATCCGTGTAAGTGTATTCGGTCTATAACACTACCACCACAGATGAAGTAGAGAGGCTGCTTCCGATAGACCCCCGACTCAATACCATTTCTTCATTGCAACAACAACATAATACCAAGTGTAAGCATGCACAGTCCATACCACTACTTCACATGAAGTAGAGAGGCTGCTTCCGATAGACCCCCGACTCGGGACCATTTCTTCATTGCAACAACATAATACCAAGTGTAAGCGTGCACAGTCCATGCCACTACCTCACCACTACCTCAGATGAAGTACAGAGGTTGTTTCCGATAGACCCTCGACTCAGGGCCATTTCTTCATTGCAATACCAAATATATAGATGAATTTTGGCAAGTGTACTGTAAGAAAGAAAAGAACATCACACCATTCATCACAATTCAGTCCTATAACAAAACAAAATTGCTGCATCTTGGATAGAAGTTGGCCAAAAAAACAAAAACCTTTCTAACTATACACAAACAACTTGCTTTTCGATACTGCGTTACGCTCTCATGTGTACAAAATTTTATGAAACAATTCCTGACACTGAGAATAATGAAAGGAATACGCGTATGGAATGGCAGCATGAAAAACGCAAGCTAAAGAATTCTTTTCCTTTTGTTGTCCTCCCTTCTTTGACAACTATTGGTGTGATTTGCAGTTGCAATCCTGTCTGCAACCGAGGACTGCTTCATGGCAAAGGCGCCAGTATTCTTTGTATGGAATAGACATCCATGGCAGCGTCGGAGGAAGACCAATCTTTGGAGCAGTCGGACTTCTGTATAATGGGAAAGTAAACGAGAGAAGTGAGAAAGATAGCTAATTAAAGATGTATTTGGTATAACGGAAGTCATTTTCCATTCCTGAGAAATGCTTTCCGGTGTTTGATAGTGAGTGGAAAACATTTTTCTGAAAAAAGACTTCCGTCGAGCCAAACACATCGCAGGAATTCCTTAAAGGGTAAAATAAGGTCTATTAAAGACAAGTTGAAACACCTTTTTCCGGTTAGAACACCATAAGCCGACAATGCAATGGAAGATCTAGATACATCTGAAAAAACATTTCTATAGTGTGGCCAAACTACTTGTCCTGCATCATATTTTTTCCGGAGTTAGCAAACACAGAAAATACACTTTGGAAAAAAAACAATAAACAACAAGAAAAATAGAACCACAAGAAAGGAAGATAAAGTATGATATGACAAGGTAAAATGGTGCAATAGTTATGTGAAAAGGCATAATACATAAACAGATACTCAAACTTGGCCTCAGTTAGCAAGTAAGAACTCGAACTTAGAGTACACACATCTAGACACCTCAACTCGTCTCCACTATGTTAGTTGAACACACAAACTTACAAACTATCATCTTGACAACTCCAAAATTTATGTCTTATTGGCGTAGGGTGTCCACGAGGCACAGTGAGGACAAGTTGGAGTGTTTAGCTGCCAGTTGAAACCAAGTTGAGGTATCTAGATATGCACTCTCAAAGTTGGAGTCTTACTTGTCAGCAGAGGTCAAGTTTGAGTGGCTGTTTATGTATTATGCCATGTGAAAACTTGCCAGTTGTCACGTATATTTTTCTGTTGGTTTCTTCACCGATTTCATTAAAGTGGGAATAGAAAGGTTTTATTATTTGGAAAAGGGAGATGTGTCAATATGGGAGCACTAATAGACATCCAGTCAAATTTACACCTAAAGGATCCACTAACGAACTCTTGCTCGATTAATTGTTAAAGAAGATGTTTGCCCCCGGAATTATAGATACCACTACATGAATGACATACTATCATAAGAAGGTGTGGATGTTGTGGCACTAACTTTTGAAGATTTGGATTTGCAGTTTAAAAGGGATAAAGTCCGATAAAGGGGAGCTCTTATCCAATAAAACAAACTCTAGAAGAAAGGAGTATTTATCCGTCACCTACTTGGTCACAAATTCTCAAGAATTAAACAGTAGCGCTCGGGGACTTACTTAAGCTCAAATAATTGCTGTGAAGAAATGAAACCAGAACTGCCGATTTACAGTGGCGAGAATTCTCAGAGCCTGATGCAGTCTTATCAACAGATTCAACCTCTGCCGAATTAATGGCATTTCTCTGACACAAAATAATCTCAAACCATAATCCACTAGGAAATCTTTTCCTCCTCGTGAACCAAAAGAAAATCTTAATATAAGGTGTGGCATGAATTATAGCTATGCCAAACTGAATGGCTATGCAGACAAAGCTAATGGTTGTCTTCATAATGGTGAAGAAAATATAGAACAATGAAGTCGTCGGTAGCAGAAGTAAAAGTGGAGTAAATAGGAGAGACCCAACAACGTGCTGTTCCACACTGTACGCATAGCTATCTAGTCTCTGACGAAGAGGATTCCACTTCCTACCCCTGCAATTTAAGGAGGCAAACGGTTAGTGATTTTAAGCAACCACCACAACAGAAGCACATCAGTAGCTAAACAAATACAAAAGAGATCCATAAAAAGGAGAGACCTAACAACATGCTTGAACCTGGTTTGGCAAAAGAATGATAGAGCAATTGTGCGAAAATAATAAATAATTTCAGTTAAGCAGTCCTCTTCAGTTTTAAAAAAAAAAAGCAAAGTTATGGTAGTTGTCCATGACGGAGTTGTTTGGTGAATGCAGTTTGGGAAAAGAAACCATGGGAAAAAAGTTGAAGACGACAATAGACTAAATAGGCAGTCAAAAATGAACAGTTTGGTTCATAGAAGTTAGAGAATGATTATTAACCAGAAAATAGACAGCGAGGTCCGTTTTTCTTTGGTTAGTCATCTTTCTTTTCAGCTGCTGAGCGCCCCACGGGATCAGATGAATAACCAACGTAAAGTGTGAAGCTATTACACTCCCCTTTGATAACCACACTCCTCCGTTATGTTGATCAGATGAACTGGTTCAACTTACGCTTCACTAGAATTTGATGAAAGATCTTTGTTTTAGCTTTTAGGGTGTGTGAACTGAAAGATCATAGGAAACACTAGTGTTGAGTGATGAAGCTTCAATGTTTACCTCCTATTTCCAGTGTTATTAAGTAGCCTACAAGAATGACTCACTTTCTGTCGTATGTCAAAATGAGAAGGACTATATTTTCGGCCGCCATGCCTAAACCATTTAGTGACCTCAACAAGCTAAAAGTTGATTAACGCTAGATCAACTGATGAATGTCAGTCCAGAAGCTACTTTAGAGTGCAGATAGCATTAGAGGGAAAGATACCTGAAAAGTCGCCATAAAGCATCTACTGCCTGTATTTGCCATGAATAGAGCAATGTAAGCAACCACTGAAGAGCAGAAACATGTGTAGTTGCAAGTGAAATTGTGTCGATGATCAGAGCAGCTGCTGCTGTCAGACCAAACAATGAACCAAATACAGCAACTACTTTTATGAGATGAATCAAGAAGAAACCCAATAACCACCAAAGGGTAGACCAAATTTGAATAGCAATCAGGGAAATTGTCCCAAGAACTCCGGCTAGCTCAGTGTTCAACTTGAATCCCGCTGGGTTTCCCATGAGCCACACACAACCAGTTCGCAGAAGATAGTTAGTAACATTTTCAGAGAAACTTGAAACCCATGCGCAAGCTGCTCTAGCTCGAGACCACAATATGATGCCAAGAAAGTTCCCCAGAAGTAGATCAACTATAAGGCTTGTCCACATGGAATGTCTGTGAAATGCCGCTTTCTCAGCATATTCCACGCAGGATTGAGACCTAAATACAAGTCTTCTTAGTGCATGAACAATAATAAGAAAGCTTGACAGAAAACATGGAACCGCACACATCAATTGATTGCGCCGGTTCACCATAAGAATCTTCCGCATTCATTGTGCTCTACCCAGAATACATGGAACAATGAGTTCAGCGAATAAGGTTATCAGAAAAAGTTTACCTGAGACCATAATCTTTGAGAATAACCGGCCAATACAGGAGATGGCAGCATCCGATTTCCAGATTTTTGCATGTATTGCAAAATACCTTCTCCAACGCAACATAGATATACGAGTGGGACACATGGATCAAACAGATATGAAAGGACTGAACGATGACGTACAAGATAGTTGAGAATGATGCCAGCAATACAGCAAGCAGTTGCCATGTCAAAACAGAAAACCTGGCAAGCCATTTGATAGCTATTATAAATAGCAAAGAAATAAATGGAGCAGCAGAAAATAGAAGCATGTCAAAGTTTAAAAGATATTACATGCAAAAGAAATGGAAGGGAATCCTGGATCTTTTGGCAGAATTATTTGCTTCTGTAAAGACTTTAGCCGCATTAGCTGTGTTGACAGATAGAATTACAGTATCCTGTTTTTCAGAAAATTGAAAGTAAAGAGGTTTAGAATCAGTACAACAGTGCAGGTAAGATTAAACTTAATAATTGATATACCAAGTCAAGATACGGCTGCTTCCTGTTAAGATCCTTAACCCATTCAGGCTTCTTGCAATGATTGGTCACCTGCTCAGATGGACTCTTGAAACCCAATGAGTGATGGTGGCCACCAAATACAGGAACTCCATAAAACACTACCTGAGTTTATTTTGAGGAAAATAGAACAATAAGAAACTGCAAGATAAAGTCGAGGAAATCTAAGGATGTCGTATGGGTGATTATGACTTACATACGTGGACATCTAATTGGAATATGGCTTCTCCTTTCCTATGTATATGGTGCACTTTTGGTATTAGCCCTACTTTTCCGATAACAGCTTGAGAACTATCACATACAATCTGTGCCCAAATGTTATCCTTCAAAGAGAATGCCCTACACTGCTCTAGTATCGCATCCAATTTGTGACATCCACATCTCCATCTTCCCCGCTTCCCTCCAGGTGCATGTTGTTCAGCACAAAAGCAATTCTTCTTACTAGTAGAGTTGATATGCTTGTTCCCTTTGCCTCTGACCATTAGCAACTGCCCGTTGCTGCTGAAATCTGCTGCATAATAACCTAGCAGAGAGAACTTGCTTTTATCTTGTAGAAGCACAGGCATCTTTCTGTTTATGCCTTGAAGAATCCTCTAACAAATGAAACAGAAATCATAGAATACATTTAGATAACTGTATTAGTCGTAAATAATCGCAACAAACTAAAAGGATTAGAATCAGTTCTCAGAAAAAATATATCGCGCATCTTCTCAAAAAAAAAAAATTCTTCTCGAAAAAATATATAGCGCACAAGTGAAGCAATACAACATAATTATCTGTAAAAATGAATCAAATCCATATGCTGGCATGGGATAGTTCCACGGTATAGGTGATAATGATGTGATTTCCTAAATTCTGGACAAAACTATAATCAAACACAAACCTAAATAGTAAATACTCAATTCACATCAACCCAGCTCCTCATTTCACATCAAGCAATAACCAATTAGCCATTTTACACAACAAACTATCAAAAACACCAAATCACACAATTCCCATAAAACCAAATTGTTAAATTTGAACAACAACTCAGCTCACAATGTGTCATCTTTTTCACATTTTGAGATAAACACAATTCACATCGAGCCATTTTTAAAACTTTTTTCACAACAAACTACAAAACACACCAATAAACATAATTCAGATAAACCCAAATTGCAAAAGTTTGAATCTTTGAAGAGTCATACATGAAACTTTACCTCAAGATTCATATGGGTCGTCATGGAAACAAGTGCAGATTCATCACAAGCGGAAGCGACAACAATGTCAAAAGAAGCTTCAAATGAAGAAATAAACCAACCAAACAAGAAGCCATAAGAATGCAAATTACTCAATTGATTTACAGAACAAAGATCCGTTGGCCACCAAAGCCTGCACTTGCTATTGGTTCTTATTTTCTTTTTCACCCAACTTGTTTAGCTCTAATATGAACGGACAACAATACATTACACTACTACCTACAAATCTACTACCCTAATCCCTAATCCGGGGTTCTCCACACCCTCCTATCTAAAATCATGTCCACAGTAAGTTGCAACTATGTCATGTCCCATCTAAACACCTCAACCAGCTCACCAAGTTTCATCTTTTTCACATTTTGAGAACAACCCATTTCACCAATTTTCACAACAAACTTGAAAACACAAACTTAGATACTCAATTCACATCAACTCAACTCATCATTTCACATTAAGGCAATAACCACTTAACCATTTTACACAACAGACTAGAAAAACACCAAAACTACAGACAATTCACATCAGCCCAGCTCATCATTTCACATTACGGCATTTACCAGTTAACCATTTTTCACAACAAACTACAAAAAACCCAAAAATACACACAATTCACATCAGCCCAGCTCATCATTTCACATTAAAGCAATAACCACTTAACTACTTCACACAACAGACAAGAAAAACACCAAAACTACACACAATTCACATCGGCTCAGCTCATCATTTCACATTAAGGCATTAACCAGTTAACCATTTTTCACAACAAACTACAAAAAACCCAAAACTACACACAATTCACATCAGCCCAGCTCATCATTTCACATTAAGGCATTAACCACTTAACCATTTTACACAACAAACTAGAAAAACACCAAAACTACACACAATTCACATCAACCCAGCTCAT
Source organism: Capsicum annuum (assembly GCF_002878395.1). Taxonomy (NCBI): domain Eukaryota; kingdom Viridiplantae; phylum Streptophyta; class Magnoliopsida; order Solanales; family Solanaceae; genus Capsicum; species Capsicum annuum. The sequence goes on along the minus strand of NC_061115.1, from coordinate 50,708 downwards.
CATTTCACATTAAGGCATTAACCAGTTAACCATTTCTCACAACAAACTACAAAAAACACCAAAATACATAAACCCAAAATGCAAAAGTATGAATCTTTAAAGGGTCATACATGAAACTTTACCTCAAGATTCATATGGGTCGTCATAGAAACAAGTGCAGATTCATCACAAGCGAAAGCAACAACAATGTCAAAAGAAGCTTCAGATGAAGAGATAAACCAACCAAACAAGAAAGCATAAGAATGCAAATTACTCAATTGATTTAAAGAACATAGATTTGTTGGCCACCAAAGCCTGCACTTTCTATTGGTTCTTCTCATTTTTTTTTCTCATCCAACTTGTCTATGCATTTTCTATACTTCTTGATTGAAAAAAATTGGCCAAAAGGTGTCTAAATCTTCCATTTTCTTGGCTTTTGATTGAACAAATTGAACAAAAGGGTGTCTAATCTTCCACTTTTCTACTTGTAATTGTAAATTTTGGCCAAAAGGGTGTCTAAATCTTCCATTTTCTTGGCTTTTGATTGAACAAATTGATCAAAAGGGTGTCTAAATCTTCTATTTTTCTACTTTTGGTTGTGAATTTTGGCCAAAAGGGTGTCTAAATCTTCCATTTTCTTGGATTTTTGGTGGATTTTGGAGGTGTGAAAGGAGAAAAATTGGAGATGGAAAGATTGGAAAAGGGGGAGTGAGAGATTCGCTTTGGAAGTTGCGAGTAGTGAGGAACTAAAGTGGAAGAACGTTTCTTTCTTGTTTATATCTTTCTCTTTTTCTTTTTATTTGTTTCTTAGTTTAACTAATGCTTTTTCGGTCGGTGTTTGGTATTTTTGTTGGAGTCTGATCAAAGGAGGTTTTATATCGAGGGGGATTCGAATCGAATCTGAGGCCTCTAGCCATTGACAAAAGAATACCTATCAATCCATCATTCTTGTTAGAGTCTGATTAAATTTGGATCGAAGGCGATTCTATATCGAAGAGGACTCGAATCGAGCATAAAACCTCTAGCCAATGATAAGAGAATACTTATCACTCCATCGTCCTTGTGGGGTCTGACTAAATTTGGATGAAAAACGTCCTCTATATCGAGGGAAACTCGAATCGAACTTGAGACCTTTAGTCATGACAAAAGAATACCTATCACTACATTGTCCTTGTTGGAATCTGACTAAATTTGAATCAAAGGTGACTCTATATCGAGGGGGACTCGAATCAAACTCAAGACCTCTAGCCAATAACAAAAGAATACTTATCACTTCATCATCCTTATTGGAGTCTGATTAAAATATTAAATCCAAATTAAAGGCGGCTCTATATCGGGGGGGAGGGGGGGGGGGGTTCTAATTGAATCTAGCTAATGACAAAAAAAATACTTATCACTCCATTATCCTTATTGGAATTTGACTAAATTCAGATTAAAAGTGATTCTACATCGAGGGGGACTCGAATGATGCCTCTAGCCAATGACAAAAGAATACTTATTACTCCATCATCCTCATTGGAGTCTGACTAAATCCGAATCAAAGACGACCTCTATATTGAGGGAAGCTTGAATTGAACTCGAGACCTATAGCCGGTGACAAAAGAATATTTATCACTCCATTGTCCTTGTTGGAATCTGACTAAATTCGAATCAAAGGTGACTTTATATTGAGGGGGGCTCAAATCAAACCCCAGACCTCTAGTCAATGACAAAAGAATATTTATCACTCCATCATCCTTATGGAGTCTAACTAAATTCAAATGAAAGTGATCTCTATATCGAGAGGGAATCGAATTGAACCCAAGACCTCTAGCTAATGACAAAAAAATTGCTCATCACTCCATGATCTTTGTTGTAATCTGACTAAATTCGGATCAAAGGTGACTCTATATCGAGGGAGACTCGAATTGAACTCGAGACCTCTAGCTAATGACAAAAAAATGTTTATCACTCCATCATCTCTGTTGTAATCTGACTAAATTCGTATCAAAGGTGACTCTATATCGAGGGAGACTCGAATTGAACCCGAAACCTCTAGCTAATGACAAAAAAATGCTTATCACTCCATCATCTTTGTTGTAATCTAACTAAATTCGGATCAAAAGTAACTCTATATCGAGGGAGACTCGAATTGAACATAAGACCTCTTGCCAATGACAAAAAAATGCTTATCACATCACTGCAACTCTTATTGGTGTCTTTTTCTAAGAATATGTTAGATGAAAAGTTTATTTTGTTCTTGAGTTTTTTTTTTTTTTTTAATCTTTTAGTGAAATTATGGATTATATATATATATATATATATACATTGATATGTTGGTTATATATTCTTAGTTGAGATAATAATGATTTAACTTAAGCATGTCATTAATTTATTGAAATTTATAATATGTTTTTAGTGAATGAGACTCGTAAATTATATTTGGAAAAAGATTTATGTAAGTGTGGATTGTATTTGATGATAGTGATTCGCATATGTTAAGTTACATTAAGTGATTATACACTTAGGGGTCATTTGGTTTAAAAATAAGTTATGTTGGGATAAGTTATGATAGGATAAGTGGGATTAGTTATGATGAGATTATTTTTTATTGAATGTTTGATTTGTTGTATTCAAAGTAATATACATGGTATAATTTCTAGGAATAAATTGATTGATTACCAAAATACCCTTCATCTTATTTAACTTTTATATAAATATATATATATATATTTCTTTTTAAGCTTTAAATATTCATTCTTAATTTTTTTTTTATTTTTTTTAGAGAAATTAAAATATATAAATAAACATAATTTATATATTTTACAACCATTTTGAACGATAAATGCCTTTATACTTCCTAAAATATTTAATTGCGAAAATAGACTAAATTATGCATTCATATTATAGTAGGAATAATGAATTATTATAAATTTAATTGTGTTAGCCTGAGAAATATAATAAATTATGCACTCAAATTATAGTTGCTTCACATAAATATTTTTAGTAAAAATTTTAAATCATGCACTCAAATTATGTGTATGGAAGTGAAAATCAAAGAATTTAAGGGTAACGTTGTCATTTTATGGTTTTATCCCATGTAAGAATAATGTTGGGATTGTTATCCCACCAATTGGGAGATTTATCCCGGGACTAATTATTAGTCCCGAAATAAGTTATCTCAAATATTTACAATCAAACGATGGATAAAAAATTTTATCCCGAGATTATTTAGAAACCAAACGGCCCTTTAATTTCACACTAACTGTTATTCATTACATATAAAAAGAAAAATTTAATTTACGTTGTAAATAAGTTTGAATTTTGATCGTTGTAGTTCTTAGATATATATTATTTATCTTCAACTAACCGAAATACATGTAGGTTTCTTTAAATTAAAAATATATAGATATATATAAGTGAATTCAGGATTTAAATATAGTGGGACACCATTATTTTAATACAGGTACTAACAAAACTTTCAATAACGATTGAGGAATAATATTGTGTCTGATTGAATATTAATGACATAAGCAGTAGCAAACACATAAATATAGATCAAATATGAGTTTGAAGCATAATACATAAATATGCTTTTTAACTTGGTCTAAGTTGACACCTATATTCTTAAATTTTGTGTGCGCACAAGTAAACACTTAACTACGTATAAAGTTGAACAATTATATATACATATTCTATGCGTCATAATACACGTAGGATTCCACGTAGGACGTAAATTTGACCACATAAGACGCCACATAGAACACATGTCTACTTGTTTAATTTTATACAAGTGTAAAGTATCTATCTGTGCATATTCAAAGTTGGATGACATAAATGTAAGTTGAAACCAAGTAAAATGACACATTTATCCCTAACCAAAATCTTTAAGGATCAAACCTAACACCCAAGGGCGTGACCTAGCGGTTCAATAAAGTTGAGTCGAGCACCATGAGGTTTCAAGTTCAATTTTTGAGGTGACAGGTATTCCGCAAAATTAGTCGAGGTGCGCACAAACTGGCTCGAACACCACGTTGATTAAAAAATATTGGGAATAAGGATCAAAACTATAATATATTGAAATTTGAGAGACTAAAAAGTAATATTACTAAAACTTCCACAAAATTCCATTTTTCGCCTCTTTCTTTCATCTTCTTCACATAGTAGTGCGCTTTTTTTTTTCCCCTTTTGCTCCGCCGCCGTATCTCCTCCACCGCCGCAAGCTCCGCCGCTGTATCTCTTCCACCGCCGAAAGTTCACCCGCCGTGAGATTCGCCGGTGTATTTCACTTCGGTAAAACTTTTGCTTCGTTTTGATAAATTAACCTAATTTAGTTACCTTATATTTGCCAATTTTTGAAATTTTGATGCAGTAGATGAGAAGAAAAAGCTTAAATTGATAATTTTTATGCTTTTATTTAAATTGGAACAGAGTAATTAACCTAATTTAGTTACCTTATATTTGCTAAAATTTGAAATTTGATGCAGTCGATGTGAAGAAAAAGCTGAAATTGATAAATTTTTATGCTTTTATTTGAATTGGAATAAAGTAATTAACCTAATTTAGTTACCTTATATTTGCTAAATTTTGAAATTTTGATGCAGTAGATGTGAAGAAAAAGCTTAAATTGATAATTTTTATGCTTTTATTTAAATAGGAATAGAGTAATTAACCTAATTTAGTTACCTTATATTTGCTAAATTTTGAAATATTGATGCTGTAGGTGTGACGGAAAAACTGAAATTGATAGTTTTATTTTTTGTTTGAAAAAATAGGAAACTAGTGAATAATGGCGCATAGGTTGTTGAGAGATGCAGAAGCAGATGGATGGGAACGATCTGATTTCCCGATTATTTGTGAGTCTTGTCTTGGGGATAGTCCTTACGTGCGAATGGTAGTATTTTTTAACTTTTCTTTCAATTATTTTGTGAATAATTTAATGATTTGGTGCTTATTTTTGTTTTAACTTGTGAATGGTATTGCTATGATTTATTTACTTTTGATTATTTCCTTTTCGATTTGCGTTGATATGCTTTTTCTTGCGCTGAGGCTCTTTCGGAAATAGTGGAGATATGCTTTTTCCTTGAGTTGAGGGTCTACGGGAAGTAGTGGAGATATGCTTTTTCCTTGAGCTGAGGGTCTATCGGAAATAGTAGAGATATGCTTTTTCCTTGAGCTGAGGGTCTAGCGAAAATAGTAGAGATATGGTTTTCCTTGAGTTGAGTGTCTATCAGGAATAGCAGATATGCTTTTTCCTTGAGGCGAGGGTCTATTGGGAATAGTGGATATGCTTTTTTCTTGAGCTGAGAATCTATATGAAACAGTGGAGATATGCTTTTCCTTGAGCTGAGGGTCTATATGAAACAACCTCCCGACCTCTCAATGGTAGAGGTAAGGTCTGCGTGCCTTCTGAGACTCTAATTGTGGGATTACCCTGAGTATATTGTTTATGTTGTACTTATGAATAGTATTGCCATGATTTCTTCACTTGTTACTTATTTTTATTTTTTTTGGATATGCTTTTCGTTGAGCCGAGGGTCTATCAGTGGCAGAGCCAGAATTTTTACTAAGGGGGTTCAAAATCGAAAAAAGTAAGCACACGAACTAGCCAAGGGGGTTCAACACCAACTATATATACATAAAAAATAATTTAAATAGCATAATTTTTCATCGAAGGAGGTTCGGATGAACCCCCTAATTACAAGGTGGATCCGCCTCTGGGGTCTATCACAAACAACCTCTCTATGTCTGATGTAGGGGGGGTAAGGTCTGTGTATACTCTACCCTCCTCAGACCTCACTCGTGAGATTACACTACGTATGTTGTTGTACTTATGAATTGTATTGCCATAATATTTTCAATTTTGATTGTTTCTTTTTTCAATCTGCTTTTCCTTGAGCTGAGGGTCTATCGATACTTAGAAATGATTTTGTGCCAATTTTCTCCTAATTTACCGAGCTTCTTCCGTCCAAATTAGATAATTTTGGTTTTAAAAGGTCACACATTAATTTGTTTGGTCTTCCTCTTTCCTTTGGCCTATGTTTCAAAGGTAGCAAAAAGTTCGAGCCTTTGGGATTTCTTTTGAACGGCGGTTGGTCAGTCCTTTACTTCCGCTGATGTTGAGACTGTTGCTTTGACTGTCTCCCTTATCATTCGATAATAAAGATCCATTACTTGTCTCGTCAGCGCTTTTCCACTTCTATGCATAGGAATGTATTTATGGTATCTATACCAACAAATGAAACAAAACAGCGTGCTAGCACAGAGAGCGCAAGCATGAAGTTGGAGATAAATTTGAGACCTCTTGGGTCTTGCTATATTCTCCTTAACTGCTTTGACAAGCGTGGCAAAAAGATTAAAGAGAGAGAGCCTCATTTTGGCAACACAAACTAATATTTGGAGAAGAAGTCATGAAGTTATTCTTATTATTACCGAGAAATATACTTCTACATTAGGTGGATAGTGGTATGCCCTTCTACCCTTCTCCACGTGAAAAATAGACTTGGTCCACAAAGTCAGGATACAAACTTGTAGCGTGCACCCTGCCCACATCCTGCACATACAAACTTAGAAAGTTATCTGTCTTAAACTTTAGGTGAATATAGTGGATCCAGGATATAAAGTTGATGGGTTCAACCTTTATGCCTCACCTCTGAGCCATTGCTTTTCTGTGATTATAGGTTTAGAGCTTAATATTTGCTGAAATTTTATTGTTTATGATATATATGTATGCTCCGTTTAAAAATAATTGTGTACACTTAACTTGTTGTCCCCGCGGTCCCTGTATATAGCACTCTTATATTGATAAAATATCCAAAAGCTTGTTTCTGTATAGTGGGCTTGGTATCTCAAGAATCAGGATTTTAGATAAATCATCTGTTTTCCATCAGCAGTTTTATTGAATAATGGAACAGTTTGTTACTCATAGAGGGATTGGCCTTTCAGTTCTACTTAGTAAAGCTAAAATTAACAGGGCTGCTTTATTCAATTAGGAACTAGAAGCTGTAGTTTTGCTTTTATAAGAATCAAACTTCAAAGGTCAGAGCGCCTTTCTTTTGGTTCTAATAAGCTACAGTTTCTTACTGAAGTAATTATAATGCGTGATGGATCTCGCTGCTCATATTTGATGAAGATAACGAGTTAAGTATTTTCCTCGAGTCATAGGGGAAGAATGAGTGATCTTTTTCCAATGAAGGAAAAGGCTATAAGACTATTACTCTCTCTCTAGTCCTTGTTTGCTGGTTGTTGATTAGGTTTATACACTTCTTGGATCACGTTGTTAGTAAAATAGATTCTATATTCATTTAACGTGCCGTTAACTGATGACAACTTTCCTAAATACAAAGCTGTATGCTTCTACTAGCCATTCCTATTGTCAAAATGTCAGTTATCTTCGTACAAGGCATTGAGATTGATCTGAGTTTTATGAAGTGGTTACTTCTGCCGGCTTGTCAATTTACCTTTACTTTTCCATGCTCAAGTATTGAACATTTTGATCTTGTCTTTGTTCCGTACAGACGAAAGCAGATTATGACAAGGAGTGCAAGATCTGCACACGTCCCTTCACAGTGTTCAGATGGAGGCCCGGTCGGGATGCAAGATACAAAAAGTCTGAGATCTGTCAGACCTGCAGCAAGTTGAAGAATGTTTGTCAAGTTTGTCTTTTGGATCTTGAGTATGGTTTGCCAGTTCAGGTCCGAGACACGGCTCTCAGTATCAATTCTAATGATGCAATTCCCAAGAGTGACGTTAATCGAGAATATTTTGCAGAGGAACATGACCGCAGGGTACGTGAAGTTTCAACTGAAGTTCTATTAAATAGTTGTAACATGCTTTTGTTCACCACCTGCATATTGACAGTTTACATGCGTAAAAACTAAGTTGCTCGGACTCTTCAAAAATGCGGCAGGGTGTGTCGTATCGTCCAAAAGCAACGAATTTTGGTGGATCCAACATGGGTGTGCCAACATTTTTGGAGAGTCCCAAGCAATATAGCATAAAAAGATCATACTTTTGTGCAAAAACATTGTCCTTTACTTTGTCTTCTGCTATTAATATTCTCTCCCTTCCCCCTTTAAGGTAATACTCATTTACTACTGAGTGCATGTGCTTGTTAAAGTGAACAATTTTCACTTGCAACTTTGAGGGTGCTGGATTAGCTTATTTAAAAATTTGCTGAACCTTTAAGCCGAAATTTTCTTCTAGCCCAGAATCAATTTATTGAACTGTGTTATTATTGGTTTCCCCCTCTTTCCTCACCTCTGAGGGAGGAGTACATAAGGAATGAGATAGCTTAAGGATATATATATATATATTTTGAACCTGGTGATACAAAGTTTACCTAAAAGATTCTCTTCAGATAAAACTGTTGTATGTTAAATCACTTCACTTTCTATTTTCTCCAAACAACCTACGTTTTCTTTCTGCACAGGCAAGAGCAGGGATTGATTATGAATCTTCATATGGGAAAGTCCGTGCAAATGACACTATTTTGAAGCTCCAAAGAACAACTCCATACTACAAGAGAAATCGGGCACATGTTTGCAGTTTCTATATACGTGGTCAATGCACACGAGGTTTGGAGTGCCCTTATAGGCATGAGATGCCAGAGACAGGGGAGCTGTCACAGCAAAACATTAAGGACCGTTACTATGGGTATGTGCAACTGAATCTTTATCCTGTTAATGTGAATGCTTTTCATTTTCTTAGATGCTCATATGACAATTTTGACATTTAATCTCCTGGTGTCAAACTGTCAATATGTGCAGGCTGTTTATAGCCTATTCTCTCATTGTTTGTTCATGCTACTGTGTAACATGAATAATCCTTGAAATTGAAGGTGTTTTTTTTTTTGGGCTGCAATAGAAATCTTTGAGAAGATTTCTGATAGTGAAAAATCACAGGGATTAACTTTAATTTTCTTGCCTACTAGCCAATAGCCATATCCTCTCATCAGTGTTAACAATCTTTTAATTCCCTCCTTTCCTAAATATGAAACCTTTGGAAAATCAAAAACCTCAACAGACATCCATGTCTGGCACCCTTAACGGGTCTAGGCGACATAGGTCAAGTATTAGATGAGAAGCTGAACTAGCATGGTTACCCCAACTGCATGGTTCTGCCTTCTGGGTTTTAAGTTTATTAGGTAATGCTGAAGCAATCCAATTCTTCTCATTCTCTAAGAAGCTAGTACCATACCGCTGACAGCTTTGAATCTCCGCCTTCATTGTGGCTAGATTACTGAACTTTTGTTGAATGTCCTCTTTCCTGGATATTTATTATCCTAATGATCTTCATTAACTTAAAAGAGCTATATTACTGTCTTATTCATACTTTTGGCTCAAGCAGTGCTGTCATTGTGTTACCTCCAATGCTTGCAGAGTTAATGATCCTGTGGCGATGAAGCTACTTAATAAGGCAGGTGAAATGCCTTCACTGGAGCCCCCTGATGACGAGAGCATTAGAACCCTCTATGTGGGTGGTGTTGATGCAAGAATCAATGAGCAGGATCTAAAGGACCAGTTTTATGCACATGGAGAAATCGAGTCCATCAAAATGGTGTTGCAGCGTGGTTGTGCTTTTGTAACCTACACTACAAGAGAAGGTGCAGAGAAGGCGGCCGAGGAACTAGCAAACAAGCTAGTAATAAAAGGCTTGAGACTGAAGTTGCTCTGGGGAAGACCACAAGCTCCTAAACCAGAGATCGAGCTGTCCGATGAAGCAAGACAGCAGGCTGCAGTAACTCACAGTGGATTGTTGCCTAGAGCTGTCATATCACAACAGCAGAATCAACTTCCTCCACCCCCAGGCACTCAAGAACAACCCCCACAACCGATGCCATACTTCAATATTCCGCCAATGCCTCAGCAGGAAAGAGCATATTATCCGTCAATGGATCCTCAAAGGATGGGTGCTGTAGTTCCATCTCAGGAAGGGGCTTCTAGTTCAGCTTCAGGGCCGGGGTCTGAAAACAAGAGTGGTTCCGAGAAACATCCACAGGGACAGCATTATGCATATCCACCAGCACCTCCACCTCAAGGTCACTTTTACCCACCTTACTATCCACCACCACCCTATGGCTATATGCCACCACCACCGCCTCCACATTTTCAACAGTATCCTCCTCCGCCTTATCAAGCTGCCAGACCACCTCCTCCACCTCCTGCCGGCGAGCAAGCTGCTTATCAGCAGAATCCTCAACCAGCAGTAGCTGCACCACAACCACCTTGATATCGACTCTTTTCTGTAGCTGCTTTCATCAACAAGAATCTATGTAAACCAGTGTTTAATATTTTCGTTATTACTGCAACAACATTTTTTCTGTGGGAGCCATTTGAATTCCGTAATTTAATTCTGTTGCGACAATTCAAATTTTTATCAACGTACTAATTATTATGTGCCTTTCCCGGACAATACACCCTTGTGGTGGGATCCGGCGCATAGTGGGAGCTTTAGTGTACCGGACTGTCTTTTTACTAATTATTAGGTGCTTGTATTGCAGCCATTCTCTTCTTTAGCATTCTACGGAAATAAGCTCTCTATCTTCCAAGGTTTGTGTATGCTATCCTTGATAGACTTCACTTGTGGGATCACACTGAGTATGTTATTTGTTGTTGTATCCAAAGATTACGCTAGAACATGAAATCTTTCAATCTTGGCCCTGTTGTTTGACAATAAGCTATAAAGAGTAGAACTTTTTGGGTAACATGGTTAGTTTTCTTCCATTTGTAGGTAGATGACTCATGCAAAAAGCAAGTCACGAGGCTACTTTACAGAACCAACATAGCATAACCTGCTAAATCCCAAAATCTTCGTGGTCCACACTCATAAATTTCAACAAACTTCCAAGAAAACACAAAAGCTAAGAACAGAAGATAGCAAACACCTACAAATGTTTTTCTTGCAAAATGATAAAATCATATTTATTTGTTTCACGAGAATTTTAACCTAGTGGTCGATGAAACGAATGCATGGGATTTAAATCCCAGCAGAGATTAAAAAAGACATAGTGAAAAGAGTTTTTGGGAATGTGTGTTGTCGGTGGAAGATAGGAGGTACCCGATACAACTCATTAGCAGGTATCAGGCACAATAATCGAGATAAGTATACAATGAAATAATTGAGGTGTGGGCACCAAAATTCTATTGGCATAATAAAGAAAATGGTTCACAAGAAGTTTGAATAGATTATTAGGCCACTTGTCTATGAAGACAATTTTTTTTATTGTTTTTTAAATATAAGTAGTTATATTGAAGATAAAGAGTTTTGTTTTCTTGTGAATGTTATATGGTTAGTGTAAGTTTTTATCTGTTAGGTGTTGAAGAACATTGCAGACCTCTAAAATCTTATTGGGAGCATGTGGGAGCTAGTGATCTAACACATGTGAAGTTTCTTCTACTTTCATTTTCATTTTCTGGATTTTCACATGCATTCTTGGCTTTTTTTCCCTATGTAAATTGACCACCAACTTCTTTGCTTTTGTTTTTTTGTTTTCTTGTATGTTGTATTCTAAAGTAAAGTGTATATTGTTAGTGTAAATATTCTTTATATTATCAAGATAGTCAACTTTTTTTACCTCTAAGTACATTTTGGCTTTTTCAGACTCCCTTTATAAAAATATACTGTATATGTTATGATTGTATCAAGATAGTCAACTTCTGATGGCTGATTAGTCATCATTTTTACTAGGTTACGAATTAGTAAATATCGTAAAAAAACTACTTGCAATCACGCATGTTATGTAGATAATACTGATCCTGATTCGCCTTATTCAACACAGCAATAAACTAAAAAAAACCATATAGTACACGAAATTCATTGATCCGACTAATCAGAATTCGTGGATTCATGCCATAAAAGCCTAATACGATGGTTAATCACGCACTTTATGTAGAAAATTTTGATTCTGATTTGCTTTATTCAACACAATAATAAAATAAAAAAAATCACATGGTATACGAAATTCATTAATCTGACTAATCAAAATTCGTGGATTCATGCCAGAAAAGACTAATACGAAGGTTTTTAGTGTTTCCTATCAGAAAATACTTCATTTCTAAAACTTTTAAAAATTAAAATTTTTGATTAAAGCTGAAGTGATCGTTATATCGTTGCATCAAAACCCTTAATGGTACTGTTGATAATCAAAGTTGCTTGAACTCTTTAAAATCGTTGCCACATCCGTGTCGGATTCTTCAAAAATACACTATTTTTAGAGGATCTGACACACACCCATCGATATTTTTGAAGACTCCGATGAACATACATGATAATCATGCATGTAGCTGTCAGAGAACATTGTAAAAACTACCCACAGAATTCTCTTCACTTTTTGAGTTTCCAACTGCCTATAAATACCTCAACTAACATTATATTCCAACAACATAAACCATCAAAAACAACATTTCTATCTTTTGGTCATATAACTTTCTCAATATCAAGAAACAACAAAATGGGAAAAAAACTTAACATTGTGCAAATACTCCCTCTTCTAATAACGTTTCTTCTTGTTGGAAATCATGTAAGTTATCAACTCCCACACTCTATAATTAAAAGGCGAATTTAAAATTTAGAGTCAGCCAATTTTATACATTATGCATGTATGGTTTGTTTGTCTAAACAATAAGTTCAGTTGAACCGACATAACCTACTTTTAAACAATTTTTCTTTCATGTTGTTTTAACTTTATACATTATGCATGTATGGTTTGTTTGTCGAAAATAATAAGTTCAGTTGAACCGACAGAATTTATTTTTAAACTATTTTTCTTTCATGTTGTTTTACTTTTATACATTATGCATATGTGGTTTGTTTGTCGAACATAATAAGTTCAGTTGAACGGACAGAATTTATTTTTAAACTATTTTTCTTTCATGTTGTTTTAATTTTATACATTATGCATATGTGGTTTGTTTGTCGAACATAATAAGTTCAGTTGAACTCACAAAATTTATTTTTAAACTATTTTTCTTTCATGTTGTTTTAATTTTATACATTATGCATACGTGGTTTGTTTGTCGAACATAGTAAGTTCAGTTCAACTGACCGAACCTATTTTTAAACAATTTTTCTTATATATCAGGCAAAAATAACAATGTCACCAGCACCTCAGCCTCAACCTCCTAATAACACTTTACCAATGGTAAGTCTATTTTTTTTTTTCTTTTTAAAAAAGAAATATGAAGTTGCCATTTCTTATAAAGTTTTTTTTCTTTTTCTGCAGAATGGTAGTACTCCTGGTAGTCTCCATCCTCAAGGTAATTAAAAATAAATTGTATGTTTTCTTGTATATACTGAAAAGAGCGGTCAATTGAATATCTTTCGTCAAAAATTATAACCTATATATAGGTTATACATAGTCATCTTGAACTCCCTTAAACATCCTTATATATATTTATTAGTAGAGATAAACATCCAGTACACCCTTAAATTATGGCCGAAGTTGCTACGACACACTTCAACTTCACAAGGGTCGAAGTCAATTGTAGTGTATTTTTGTCACCCTTTTGTGCTGACGTGACACCTTTATTACATAAAAATGGGGTCCACCTCAAAGGTGTCATGTCAACTAAAAAGGTGTCACATCAGCTAAAAAGGTTGGCGGAAATACGCTAAAATTTAGTTTAGGGGTAATAGAATCCCCGAAGTTGGAGTGTATCGTAACAAATTTGATCATAGTTCAGGGAATACTAGATGCTTTACTTTTATTGGTATTGTGTATAATTCATATGTATGATTCAAATAATTGTGATCTCTTGGCCACTGAACTACAGTAGCCGAAGGGTGCTCAGTTGAATATTCTTAGCGATTTTTTTTTTTTCTTTTTGGGCATATATTTGCAGATTGTTTACCAAAGTGCACATATAGATGTTCAAATACACAATACAGGAAGCCATGTATGTTTTTTTGCCAAAAATGTTGTGCAACATGTCTTTGTGTTCCTCCTGGGACTTATGGGAACAAACAATTATGTCCTTGCTACAACAATTGGAAGACTAAAAGAGGAGGTCCAAAATGCCCTTAAAAATCATTTACATTGACAATGGAAAGGACTTTTAGCGTAGCTGGTAAAGTTGTTATGTGACAAGTGAGTTACGGGGTTTGCATCGTGGATACAACCTTTCTTGCAAAAATGCAGGAGAAAACTACATATAATAGACTCTTATATTCCGGATCTTCCTCGAACTTCGTGTATAATTTTGTCTGTCGTAGAATATTGTGTCTTATTTTCAAGTTACTAGTTCCACTTATTATAGACAATCTGTTGTAATTATGTTTTAAGTGATCAAATAGTGTAAAATTCTTTTACTTTTAATGAGTGTATAAAAGTTTTTTTTT
>NC_061115.1:3392-33413 GCF_002878395.1 Capsicum annuum | reverse complement strand
ATTAAAAAGGAGAAAATAAAAAGAATTTTCTTTTCATGAAGTCAAGATCAATTCTAAACTAAAGTTTATTTGTCAAATATTGAATATTCTTGGACATATTCTAGAATATTCAGGATTTTCTTTTTCTTACTTCCTTTTTTATTTAATTAATCTTTTGGATGGAACATTTTGATTTTTTTTTTTTGGGGGGTTGTTGTTGAAAAAATGAACAAGAAAGTTGAATTGACTAATTAATTATATGAGCATAGAGTTGACTTAATGGAATAAAGAAGGTTCATAATGATATTTTTATCACCTATTATTTATTAATTAAGGTTTTTATATATGGTTGTTTCTTGCTCTTGTCTTTTATTGGATTGTTTTTGTCTTGAGTTGAGAGTATATCGAAAACAACCTCTTTACCTTGACTCGAATTAGGTACATTCTATTTGCGGAAACATACTGAATATATTGTTGTTGTTGTAAAGTAGAAGAAAGTAATTCAAATTGTAATTATAAATAAAATACTGCAGTTATTATTATTATTTCTCAATTTAAAGACACACTATTAATATGATACATCAATAACATTTGATGACCTTGGAGAAGCCTTTTACAACACCTAAAGGTCTCCAAATACACAAATATTCATCAAAGAAACAAAGAGGTGCATGCTGCGACCTGACCCTCAAAGATTTCTCGATTATAAAAAAAAAATAAAAAAAATTTAATACTAAACGACAATAATACTTATCGTCGATCCTAAGAGATATATTGCTCGTACATAGATCACAACAATACGTACGTACTTATCTCAAAATTACTACATGTCTTTTACAACACCAAAAGATCTCCATAAATACACATATATTCATCAAAGAAACAAAGAGGACCTGACCCTCAAAGATTTCTCGATTATAAAAAAAGAAAAGAAAAAGTTTAATACTAAACGACAATGATACTTATCGTTGATCCTCAGAGATTACTCGTACGTAGATCACAACAATACGTACGTACTTATCTCAAAATTACTACATGATCAAAATTCAGAAGTCTTAATCGTTATCTTGATCGTAATCTTGATTTTCCTCATGTTTTATGAGGGAAACTAAGGTAGATGAAGAAGAAGAAGAAATCGCTTTAAGGGCGTTATTATTTTTATTATTATTGGTGTTGGTGATTGTGGTGTTGGTGATGGATTTATTATACGATTTCGAATCGTCTAATAATTCATCACTGTCCTTTTTGGTTTTAATTAAAAGAGAATTTTGTTGGGAAGTGTTGATTTTTTTATTTGTTTTTGGGAGAGGGTAAAGAAGATCTGTTGGGAAGAAATTGTATTGAAGGCCAGCCATGAAGAGATGTTATGTTATTTTTTGTTTTTGTTTTTTTAAAGAATTAGATGGACTATGGACATATTTATAGACACATAAAATGGGATTGTTGAAGAGTCAATGGCTATTGGTTGTTGTGAAGGATCCAAATAATAAAAATAGAAAATCAAATAAATTAATCTTAGTAATCACAAATTATAAGCAAATACAAATATTTCTTAATCATGGTTCCCATCAAAGAGGGAGCTTTGAAATAGCCGATAAAATTGCTGTCAGGAATCAGAGGTCACAGCCTAACTCATAGGTTCAAGTTGTGGAAATCGACTATTGCAGGAATCTAAGATAAAATTACATATAATAAACTCTTATGATTTAATTCTTTCTGAATTCCGCATATAACGAGAATTTTAATGTACCAGACTGTCCTTTTATATAATTAAGTATTTGATGTAAATTATTTGAATAATTAGTCCACCTACTTATCAATATTAGGAGAAAACTACTAACAAATTTTGATTGGCACTTGTTGTGACACTTGTCAAAGTGAAAAACCATTGCTTTTTGCTAGTTGGCTAAAGATAGGCATGATTTTGTCTAGTAATATCTTTCCTTTATGTATTAAATTTTCTTGGAGTTTTTGGAGATATCTATTGTTTCGAGTAGAACGATTGTAGTATTATTTGGTGGTAGTCTTGTTTTGTTATCTATATATCGGTGATTTTGTTGCTACCGATTGTTGTTTGTACTTCCAGAACGACTATTTTGTCATGAGCCGGACCCTTCTACCTCAACTATGAGGTAAAAGTACGAACCGCGTGTGTACACTTCACCCTCTCCAGATCGCACTTTGTGTAGATACATTTGGTATGTTGTTGTATATATTATACTAACTAAATGGAAACGTCACAAGAGACATTGTTTTTGATACTCCCTCGACTTGAGAAAAAACAACAAATAGTAATGGAAGTATAGGAGAAAAACATATAGTAACAAAAATAACATATATTAACAAAATAGTACAATAAAGTAATATATAATCGAAATACAAGAAACAACAGATCGGGACAAAATATAGAAACGTATGCTCACCTTCATAATTGTTACAAGTACTAACAGAATTTGCCACCAATTTAACTTGGTAGGTTAACACCCACCAAAAGTCGCAACAAAATCTGCAATTCCTGTCGTTTTACTTATTTGACTTGGAAAATGCCCCTTCCCCAGCCCCTCCAAAGCAAACCAATCCACATAATAGGGGGTCAGAGGACTGCCCAAAAAGTTGTCCAAAAATATTTTCGAATCCTACATCCACTCATCGATCCATAGGCTAAAACCTACTGAAAGTCGCCACCAAAAGCTGTGACTAAAAGTACATCTTTTTAATTTTTTGTCAGTTTTTATTTGACAACATAGTAGCCACAAAAAGTTGTAACTAACAGTATTAAATTTTTTACGACAACAAAGTTGCCACAAAATCTGTCACTAAAAGTGTATTTTTTAAATTTTAGTGACAAAAAATTCGCAACAAAGAGATGTCACTAAAAGGTATATTTTTTAGATTTTTTTTAAAAAGTTTTAGTGACAACAAAGTCGCCACAAAAAGCTGTCTCTAAAATCTTAGAATTTTTAAACGTTTTAGTGACAACGTAATATAGTTGTCACTAAAGTACAAATTTTTAAATTTCATGTAAGTTTTAGAAAAAGTTGTCGCTAAAGGGGCCCACCCTGAAACCGTGGGCTATAGCACACCGATTTGCCCCGAAATCATCCCGTTTGACCACCCAAATGGCCCCGCCAACCGTGCCCCGAGCCCACCCATCGAACCATGGGTGTTACCTGCATAAATGGGAAAAAAATGATCCGTTCGCGCCATTTCACCTGTTTGAGCACCAAGAATAAGCCAATGCAAGGAATGCAAATATAATATTTCCTGGAGATTCAACGAAACAACAAGAGATAGGATAATAAAACTGAACTTAAAAGAACAATCTTACACAAATTATATTAAAGATCAGACACAATTGTTCTTTCTCCTTTTTAGACTAGACTTAGATAATCCACTTTCAGTTACTAACAACTAGACCATGACGACAAACTAACTAACTAACTAAGAAGAAGGCAATTTACTAATAGCAGTGTCCAACATCGACAAGAGCTGTTAAGGCAAAGCTGAAGATTGAACACAAACCAAAACCAGGCGCAGACTTCACATCCACTATATGTCTGAACTACCCTTCACCTACACAAAAGCACAAGAGAGTGGGTTAGTAACAGAAATACTTTTTTTTCCCATTTGACTTAATTAAGCATTCTCAGGACAAACTTATCTACCATAAACTGCTAATTCGTTCTATGAGACTATTTTGAAGTGATGAAACTTAAAACAAAAAACAAAAAGGAATGTACATCAGATCTCATTACCTTTGGCCTGACGATTGGGATCCCTAGACGTTGCACCGCCTTAACTTGAAAATATTCCTCCACGCCATTCTTGACCGTAAGGGTTATATAGTGGATTGAGTATATGCTGCGCCTGAGAATCTGATCGACCTCATATGTAGTGTCCTAACATGAATACACAGGAAATTTCTAAGGAAAAAGAACAAGCAGAAAGACAAATGACAAGTGTGACTAGAGCCTACATTTTCTTTGTTGTACTGCTCAAGTGCCTGTGCTGCATAACCCTCCATCAATTCAATAGTTCCACATGGGGTATATGGAACGGAATGGAACCGATCTCGGATAATCTTTAATGTCAAATCCCTATCAAAGTATAAAGTCGACGAAATAGAGATAAATATCACTTATTGCAACCAATATGTTCTTGTAATTAGAAATAAGCTTTGGGAAAAAATGCAGTAAGTTATATCAGACAAGTATCCAAGAGTTTTATTAGCTTGCAAGTACCACATTAAATGGTGTTGTTTTTCACAATTCTTTTATTTTCATTAGCATATATATCCACATATGATATTCAATCTTTCCCGCGATTCTGACATACGTGTATAGAAAAGATGAACTTGATGGCGAAAAAGCCATCTATAGAGCGAAAGGTGAAAAACACATCTAAAGTATTCCAATTTTTGAATTTCATACCTAAACTATCACCAATTAGTTAGTAAAACACGCGTCAACTATTAATTGTTTGAGTTTCATAGCTAAACGGAAACTGACACACTAGATAGATAGATGATAAAGCAAGTAAGTACCTCGCTCTCCTTGATCTGGTGCACATACTTGTTTCGGCACTCTATATCCCCGGGATTTGGAAAATAAACTACTCCTCTGTGGGGAACATGACGTTCTTCTTCGATGTTGTAATAGTAAAAAGACGATTTTATCTAAAATCAGACTTATAACGAACAACAAAAAGTTCAAATCACTTTTTAAAGGGTCTTCACACTTTTAATTTGATAATGGTAATGGTATAGTATGTTTAAAGATTGAATATCAAAATTACCATACCAAAATTTCAATTATCATACCATATTATACCATGGTGGCACTACCTACGAGCTTGGTAACTATATGTTGTTCATTGCATAATCAACCATTCATTTTTCTGCTTTTTTTATCTTATGGTTCCAACTTACCAAAAGTCCAAAACGCTTAATTGGTTCCAACTTACCATAGGCTTAATTATGTTGAACAGTACATTTTTTGAATCAACAACAACAACATAACATATTCAGTGTATTCCCACATAGTGAGGTCGTCTGAGGAGGGTAAAATACACTCAGTTCATGCCACTACCTCCGAAGAAGTAGAGAGGTTGTTTCCGATAAACCCCCGGCTCAGGAATTTTCTTGGAACGATTCATTAAATTAAAACTATATCTACCAGACGCATCATTCATGGTACTCTACTTACTGAGACTTCGTCGTATCCATTTCAGATCCTCAACACACATGCATTAATAAGTCATTTTTTGAGAGTCCGAACATCATAGCTACAAGGTCAAACCACACGCCTGTCTCGTCTCAAGAATCAACCAATGCAAGGAATACAAATATCTCCTTTAATCTTCAACCAAACAACAGGATATATAATAGTAAAACAGTACAATTACATTCACTTAAACATAAAGGAACAATCCTCCATAATAGATTATAGCAAAGGTCACCAGTTGTTTTTTCTCCTTTTTACGCTCGACTAGACATAGATAATCCACTTCCATAGCTAATTGACAAGAGTTCTTAACACAAAGATAATGCAGCTTGAACCCGAGGCAAAATCACATCCACTATATGCCCCAAGCTCCATTCAGCTGCATAAAAGCACAAGAGAGTTGGTATGAAGATTAAAAATCATCAATCAAAAGAGACTGAATTACTAGATAAACTTGACAAAGCAAAAATGAGCATTCATAATGGGATAGAGATTAGTTGAGCGGCAGCTTCTCCAATCCATTCCTGCAAATAAAAAGGGATGTAAAGCAGGTTTCATTACCCTTGGCCTAATGATTGCGCACTCCAGAGATCCATCTACATCTTTCCGCACTTCAGCTTGAAAATATTCATGCTCGCCATTAGTAACCGTAAAGGTAATATAGGAATGGAAGTATTGGGTGAAACATCCATTAACCTTGAGAATCTCATTGACCTTATATTCAGTGCCTTACATAGAGAGAAACTTTCTCAGCTTTAATTTCTAAGAGAGGGAAAAAAAAAGGAGAAAGAGCAAGTAGAAAAGACAACAATGTGAGTAGAGTACGCATACATTATCCTCATTGTACAGCTCAAGTGCCTGTTCAGCAAATTTCTTCGTCTCTTTAGAGGGTGTCATGGGGAATATGGTAGTCAGTGGACCACAACCAGGAAAGTCGGTAATGTCAAATCCCTATCATCAAAGTAAAAGTCAACCAACTAGAAACCAACATAGTCTTCGCTTTGAAAAAAATGCACAAGGTTAAATGTATAAAATGATAAGCCTACTTTTGAGAGAAGATAAAAGGGTGAGTTTGTTTGTTTCGAAGAAAGTCAATGAAAAAGAGTTAATATATCGTCCAACAATTGACTTGTGAAGGAATATTCTCAGTAGTATCTATCTCTAGTAACAATATATATAAAATTTATACTTGTAAACAGCACAACAGCAAACGGTTGATGACTAAAGCAATGGAATGGAATCAACTAAACAACCAACCGCATATTTCTACATTCTCTCCCATTTCTCAGGGTGTAGGTCACAATTCATCTTCTGAGATGGAAATAGTAACTATCTAGTAACAATATATGTACATGTATATTGCTTCTAATAGAATAACTTATACTCAAATAGTAAATACATATGCAAAAGGAGTGGTTCTGTATAAACAGGGGTGGATCTATTATGTAGACGGGTAAAAGTATAAGTGCAGACTAAAGACCATCGGCTCATATGTGTATGATGTGTATATGATAAATAATATAATATAAGCGCTACTTACATCACTTTCATTGATCTCTTTGAGGTACTTGAGCCAGCAAGCTTTATCCCCCAACACGATCACCAGGAAAAATAGGTGTATACATTTCATTTACAACATCATACACGTTGTCACGGTCATATCTTGTAATGCCTTCACTGGGCAGCTTCAACACCTCATCCCACAAAGGTTCCAATTCACCGAATTTGCTCGATCCTCCATCATCCGAATCCGAATCTGAATCCGATTCCTCCTCATTAACCTTTTGTTTCTTCAACGATAAAGCATGGAGCTCTGCAGATATGTTCTTAAGAATCAAGTGAGTCGCCCTAAAGTAGCAAAGTCAAAAGACATTAATTCTACCCTAAAGTAGCAAATTAAAAATATGGAGTAAAAGCAACCTGTAATGCTTACTGATCCAAAAAACAGGAATGGACAAGGATCAACCAATTTCAGTATGAAAAAACATATCCTAGAAGTATAGCCGGATACGGTACTGCAACAGCCAACGTTGGCCTAAGCCTTGAACCCAGTAGATGCTCCGACTCTGATAGGCAAATATCTAGGCTTAATCTGACATATCAATTCATACCTCTCAAACTAGATGATCCACCAGCAGAGGACTGAGATGGACTTAAAGGTTATCCAACAGACAATGATATGGTACTTGAAGAATCTCGACATTCACTTGCACTGTCAGTGGACTCTGCAGAAAAACCGTCACCAGATATTCCCCCATCATCTGATTGACTGCGACCTTTGCACCAATCAACAACAGATAAAGGACCTTCCATAGTACCGAAAGCAGATTTCAGAGCTGCCTTTTATATCATTCTGCAGCAGAGTGAGGGTAAATGATGCCTGAACCTGAAGGAAGAGGTTTCCATATTAAGTATGGGTGTGAAAGAAGAGAGAAAACCAAAGATATGTAATGTGCAAAACTTAGCAACATGCAAAATGCTTCTTCTATACCATTCAAACTAACAATTTGTCTCAGGTGTTTTTAACCATGGAAGCTACAATAAGAGAAGTCAATGTCCTTCGACTCAGATGCTAACAAATGCGATGCCTAAATTTAATAAAAAGGAGAGTTATACATTGTGGAAATAGCACTATTAAAGAAAATAACAAATTTCTACACTTTATGTCATTGATAAAAAGTAATCACCCTCATGAAGAGGAAAGCACTGAAGTCACAATACTCAGATAACAGACAGCAATTCATTCATCTCCATGCAGCTAAGCTCAAGGAAATTTATGAAAATCCCATTTAACTGTTCTTAAGTTATTAAGTTACTGAGTCACTCTATGAAGATCTGGGAGAGAGTGGTCGAGGTGAGGCTGAGACGGATAGTGTCTATTTCGGAAAACCAGTTCGGATTTATGCCCGGCCGCTCGACGACGGAGGCAATCCACCTGGTACGGAGGTTGGTGGAGCAGTATAGGGAGAGGAAGAAGGATCTGCACATGGTGTTCATCGACCTGGAAAAGGCGTACGACAAAGTCCCCAGGGAAGTGCTTTGGAGATGCTTGGAGGTGAGTGGAGTACCGCAGGCATATATCAGAGTAATTAAGGATATGTATGAGGGAGCGAAAACCCAGGTGAGGATGGCGGGAGGAGACTCAGAGCATTTCACTGTCCTGACAGGATTGCATCAGGGATCTACTCTTAGTCCCTTTTTGTTTGCGTTAGTAATGGATGTGTTGACGCGGCGTATCCAAGGGGAGGTGCCGTGGTGTATGCTTTTTGCAGACGATGTAGTCCTGATAGATGAGACTCGAGGGGGTGTGAATGACAAATTAGAGTTGTGGAGGCAAACTCTGGAGTCTAAAGGGTTCAGGGTGAGCAGAACCAAGACAGAGTATGTGGAATGTAAGTTTAATGACGTGAGGCGGGAGAATGAGGTAGTAGTGAGGCTAGAAGCACAGGAGGTAGGGAAGAGGGATAAGTTCAAGTATCTCGGGTCCGTGATCCAGAGTAACGGTGAGATTGACGAGGATGTCTCGCACCGTATTGGGGCGGGATGGATGAAGTGGAAACTCGCATCGGGGGTGTTGTGTGATAAGAAGGTGCCGCCCAAGCTTAAAGGCAAATTCTATAGGGTGGTAGTCCGTCCGACCTTGCTGTATGGAGCGGAGTGTTGGCCAGTTAAGAACTCCCACATCCAAAGAATGAAGGTGGCAGAAATGCGGATGTTGCGCTGGATGTGTGGACTGACCCGAGGGGATAGAGTTCGGAATGAGACTATCCGGGAGAAGTTGGTGTGACTTCAGTGGAGTGTAAGATGCGGGAAGCACGATTGCGATGGTTCGGACACGTGAAGAGGAGGGGCATGGATGCCCCGGTCCGTAGGTGTGAGAGGCTAGCGTTGGATGGTTTTAGACGGGGTAGGGGTAGACCGAAGAAGTACTGGGGTGAGGTGATTAGGCGGGACATGGAACAGTTACAGCTCACCGAGGACATGACCCTAGATAGGAAGGTCTGAAAGATGCGAATTACGGCAGAGGATTAGGGCCAGTTCGGGTCGCTAGTGTAGGGAATTAATTGGTGGGGGTGTATTCCTGTTATGATTCCGTATTCAATGTTCCGTGTTCCGTGTTCCATGTTTATTACGAATATGTCTGCTTTCCTCTGCTTTATATTCCTGCATTCCTGCTTTACTCTGTTTTATATTCCTTATGGGTGCCGTATCTATGTTATGTCATCTGCTTCTGTGCTGTACTATGTGTTTGTGTGATATCTCGTAACTTGAGCCGGGGGGTCTTTCGGAAATAGCCTTTCTACTTCATCAGAGGTAGAGGTATGGACTGCGTACATCTTACCCCCCAGACCCCACTAAGTGGGAATACACTGGGTTTGTTGTTGTTGTTGTTGTTGTCCCATTTAACTGTTCTTTTCCTCTAAGATTATCTGAGAGCACATCCCAATCTATCAACAGTATCACAATGATGAGTAGGTTATCAGTGGAATTGTTGCGTTCTCATGAAACTTCAAACCACAAGCATAAACAAGCCACTGTAGCCTAGGGTAGTAGATAAAGCAAGCCAGCTAAGAAGAATAATGCTTCTACTAAAACACAAAAGCTTACATCAGCTGAAAGTGGATCAATAAGCTCCACACCAGCAATATCCAGCGAATGACAGGAAGCCAATACTCCCACACAACCTGCATGAACCATGGATGATCTACATGGAAAACCACGCCTCCACTGCTCCTGCAGTGCAAGCCAACCAAAAGAACCATCATTGCTATCGGCATCTAGGGCAACATCAACAAGAGATGTGGCTTGTTGCTCAAGTAAAGCCATCCCATCTAGGAGTTCCTGAAGTGGTTTCCTTAGCCCATAAGCTAGCATACTGTTGTTGGAACCTTGAAGTTTTGATGAATGACAATATGAATGAAACAAGTTGATATGAGTTAATTCAATGTAACTGGAAACTTCAACATACTGATCACATGGGGAATAGAACAAGTTGAATTTGATTCAAACACTTGATGATAAGGGAAAGCAAGTTGAGTTGAAAAAGGAGTCCTACGTAAAGGAGTTTCACTTGAAGTAAGCTAACCAAAAGTACTTAATTCACAGAGTTATTTAGTGAAGTTGGGGTTAAATAGAGGTGCAAGTCGTGGTTTTTTACACCTTTTAAGCCAGGTGTTTTCCACGTAAAAGTTCTTTACTTTATGTTTTACTAGTTCCTTGGAACACGTCAGTGGAACATGTCAGGCAACTCGTTCCATTGATAAGCAATAGTTAGACGAAAATAAGATAATCTAGGGCACGAATTCTTAACAACTGTCCTCAATGAAAGAATTATGCTGAACAGAGTGGCAAGATTCTAAACCAGCTGTTGGTTGCTTCATTCCCTTAGAAACTCCAACAGAGCGCCACACACCAACTGGTGCATTAAGGGTCCCATCCAGTAATCCTCCATCAATATCACCCGCTATCCTAACTGGTATTATTTATTTCTTCTTCAGCTCAGATTTGATTGACAAATTGTCGCCAGAGACCACTGCTTCGCCTTGTGACTGGTTTCTATTAATACTCCCCGACATCCTGTTCATGCCTACTGGAAGGCAGCCACTTGAAGATAATACTGTATGCCGTATCTTACACATAAATACCTGGCACATAAGGCATTCAACTTCTGTTGCTAGCACAGTTTGATTGATTGACCGGAGCTGCCCGCTTTTAGTAGCCCTTCATTGGCTTTATCAGTTTTATTGTGGATGCCTTAACAGAATTTGCCGAATTGAAACCAGAAAACGGAGACTGTGCTACTTGAGTCTCACGCGTAGCGCAACTACGTACATAACCAGACAACTTATCATCGTTTTTCTCTTTCCCACTTTCAATGTGAGTGTAGTATTTCTTTGATTGAAGAATGGAGCCTGTATCATGCCTTGCGGTACCTGCTTTGAGGTTTACAGTCAGCCCGGACTTCTCCTCACATGCATCAAAGCAAGGCGACAAAGGTGGGTTCGCTGAGTAAACATAGCTATTTGAGCTTGAATTCGCAGTCTCCACTTCCCGGGACTTCGGAACATACGGATTCCTGAAAATCAAATGGGAGTTCTCTCCTGTAGGGGTTTCAACTGCTCCATACTCTGGAGCGAATGACATGAGAGCTTTAGCTTTAATTAAGTGATCAAATTCACCAGCAATAGATGCAGAAGTACTGTTTACTTGATTAGCAACTGCAGCACTTCTAATAACTTCCTGATGCTTGGTCAGTGAATCATCCAGAATTGCCGGAGGCAGTGGTTGATTAAAGCTCTCAAAGGATGAAAAAACTACTGGCAAAAGAAGCTGATCTTGCACGTCCATCATCGCAGGACAGGGGCTGCTACCAACATCCACACTATCTGAGGCAGGAAACATAAGAGTCTGAGACTCGTGCAGTTCTTGGAGGCTTCAAAAATAAAAGGAGAAATCAGCTCATTTCCTGATGAGGAAAGCAAACGAAGAAGAATATCTACTACAACAAGGTAACTCGTATTCATCTCGCAAGATGTAGGCATTTATTAGTGTTCCATAACACCCAGTAAAACAGTCCAATTCATTTCTTATATGCATTCAATTAACTTGTGAACCTCCTATTAATAACTTACACAAAACATTCAAATATTTTGAGACCGTTCAACTATTTCAAATCTGTATACAGGTCAGATGTAGAATTGATATCTCCCATGAGCATGATATACACACTGAATGATAAAAAAAAAAAATGAAAACTCATATACATGGCACTTCATTTCAGGACCAAAGACAGTAACTGATTGCAAGAAATAAAGTATGTGATTAATCTTTTGGACATTATATCAGAAGGAAAAACAGGAGAAGCAACTCCTAGTCAAAACAAAACTGTGCTCCTATGTTAGCCAGATACACTTGATTACAATCATCAGACTCTGGGAGACTCTGTTATGTCAGACCTCCAAGACGGATGCCCCTTCACCCCACTATTAGAGAAAATGAGAAACCACATTCCTTCAGGATGCAATCAAACAAATGAGCTCTCTAAGCAGGGTAAGTTTAATTGATCTTCCACTAGAATTAAAGAAAAAGATTAATAAGACAATCCTCCAGACTAAGGATCCACTGTGTGTAATTCCTACCATTTCATTCACAGTCTTGTAATTAAATATCCACTAAGGAATCGACTAGTTGAGGTTTTGCAATGAAATTACTGGATCATTCCCACACCTGAGAAAAGTGTTTGGGCTTGCACAACAACATACCCAGTGTATTCCCACAAAGTGGAATCTGGGGAGGGTAATTGTACGCAGTCCCATACCACTACGTCAGATGAGGTAGAAATTGCACACAGTCCATACCACTACCTCGGATGAGGTAGAGAGGCACAATTTCATAGATTAGCACAACCTTCCATCTGATACATGAAGGATGGCGGATACACCAAAATAAGCCCATCAATTCATTCCATTAAATTCTGACAATTCTCAGATTTTAAGATCTAACTTGTAAGTCAGGGTCTTAACAAGACTTGTAACATATATGCTGGATATGATGTGACCACGATTTACCATCCATGGACAATATAACTACCTCTCCAAATGGCAAAGCATCATTCTCAAAGAAATCACCAAAATCTCCAAACTCTGGGAGAAGTGCCTGAATATCCATCCCTACATCTCTATCGTCGAATCTGATCATTTCCTCTAGTTATTGCCTAACTATTAACTTCCCTTGAGGCATAATCACTTGTTGATGGATTTACCACTGCTCCTCCCTGACTAAATGACTCAGAAATCCCAGTCCGTGACCTCTTAAGGCCCTGCAAAGAAACTTGAAATGTTAAATTCGCCATTTCCTTTAAACAAAAACACACACCATAGGTATCGAATGGAGAAGAACATAAGAACACCTAGCACATGCTATCGTTATGGATAAAATTTTTCCCCGTTTTCTTCGCCAAAACCTACAATGAGCATAGAGTGAGCCGACCTTATCCCTGTCTCAGCTACCTCCGCCTTTTCTTCCTCTGTTGGTCCCATGTAAATATCCTAAAAATTTTAAATAAAAAGTTAGAAGCGCGCACACATATATATAGAGAGTTATAAATTGCTTGAAATATTGATACAAAAAGCTAAATATAAACCTTTGTTCTATGGTCATGAAGACTTGGGTAGGAACTAATATCACATGTAATAGGCTGCATTCAATAAGATCTTCTATTTCTTCCATACTTTTCTTTTTGCGGTCTACGGTGTCGAATGAATCAATCCTAACAATTTTCTGCATCAAAAAGTGAGAAAATTTTTAACCAACAAAGCATTTACACAGTACAACAACAACAACAACAACAAACCCAGTGTATTCCCACCTAGTGGGGTCTGGGAGGGTAAGATGTACGCAGTCCATACCTCTACCTCTGATGAAGTAGAAAGACTGTTTCCGATAGACCCCCGGCTCAAGGCACGAGATACCACACAAACACATAGTAAAGCACAGAAGCAGATTACATAACATAAATACGGCACCCATAAGTAATATAAAACAGAGGAAAGCAGAGGAAAGCACACAGATTCGTAATAAAACATGGAACACGGAACACGGAATCATAACAGGAATAAAACCCCCACCAAGTAATTCCCTACACTAACGACCCAAACTAGCCCTAATCCTCTGCCGAAATTCGCGCCCTCCAGACCTTCCTATCTAGGGTCATGTCCTCGGTGAGCTGTAACTGTTCCATATCCCGCCTAATCACCTCACCCCAGTACTTCTTCGGCCTACCTCTACCCCGCCTAAAACCATCCAACGCTAGCCTCTCACACCTACGGACCGGGGCATCCATGCCCCTCCTCTTCACGTGTCCGAACCATCTCAATCGTGCTTCCCGCATCTTGCACTCCACTGAAGTCACACCAACCTTCTCCCGGATAGTCTCATTCCGAACTCTATCCCCTCTAGTCAGTCCACACATCCAGCGCAACATCCGCATTTCTGCCACCTTCATTTTTTTGGATGTGGGAGTTCTTAACTGGCCAACACTCCGCTCCATACAACAAGGCCGGACGGACTACCACCCTGTAGAATTTGCCTTTAAGCTTGGGCGGCACCTTCTTATCACACAGCACCCCCGACGCGAGTTTCCACTTCATCCATCCCGCCCCAATACGGTGCGAGACATCCTCGTCAATCTCACCGTCACTCTGGATCACGGACCCAAGATACTTGAACTTATCCCTCTTACATACCTCCTGTGCTTCCAGCTTTACTACTACCTCATTCTCCCGCCTCACGTCATTAAACTTGCATTCCACATACTCTGTCTTGCTTCTGCTCACCCTGAACCCTTTAGACTCAAGAGTTTGCCTCCACACCTCTAATTTGTCATTCACACCCCCTCGAGTCTCATCTATTAGAACTACATTAGGAAAAAGGAAAAAGAGAAACAAACACAGTGAAAATGTAAGGAAAAACAGTTTAACGCATCAGATGGTGGAGGTTCGCATGTACATCTTTGCATTTTGTATGGACACCTTGCTTCTTCAACTATACCATGATCCATAGCAAATCGGAACACATTTTGAGGGTGACTCGGGAAGCATGCCTTTTTTCCCAACGTTAGCTCAAGATCATAATCCGGATAATGTATAAGCTGCCAGTTCAATAACTGTTGTTTCGAAAGTGGAACCATTTCCTTGCGTTTAATTGCATGAATGGCGGTTATAGCAGCGCAACTGGCGCATGTCCAACAACAACCTCTAACTAGGTAATCTAGTATAAGATATAAAAGTAACCCAGTAATAATAACTCAATAGGATTATAAACAATAGCAACATTTACCGCATTCTCCTTGACCCTTTTTTCCCACCCACGTAAACTCCATCTGAAAATGAATAAGAATGAGAAAACCCGCTGTCTAAATAAAGACCACCCAATTGAATACTCACTATTTCAAACTCAAACAACAGGTATTTTTACTTTAACTATATGTAGAAGAAAATAAAAAAGTTGCATACCTTTTTAAAGAACTTATCATTGACATAAACTTGATTTTCAGGTACTGAGATTTGTCCATCGGGTTTACGTGATCTTCTCATGACTACAAAAGGCAACAAAAAGAAATACAAATGGTAACAACCCCAAGCACATATAGAATCAAAAGCACATATACTGACAGTAGTATAAATTAATGGGACCTAAAGCAACCTTGAAAATATGTAGGAAATAGGAAGAGTTATCAAGCTACTTAGTCATATAGACACCATTTTAGGTAGGAGTGGGCATAAATATCGAAGAACCGAAAAATCGACCCGAACCAATTACTAGTTATTAGGTTCTTCGACTCGGTGTTCGATCTTTTTTATTTCATAAATTTGGTTCTTCGATTCAGTGTTAGGTTTAAGGATCCCGATTCTTTGGTGTACTAATAGACATAACGCTCATATTTAAGCTGAAGATCCAAATTCAAAGTCTTTAACATTTTATAACTCCTAGCATTCAATACTAAAGCAACATCTACAAAACTTAGAAATGAGGACTAAGAATGATAACTTGCTCCAAGTCTAATATTCATAATTCCTTATACAGTGGACATACTGTGGAAGCTTTACGTAGAAATCAATGAGTAAGTTCTACTAAAAAGTAGAACAGGACATACATGGGACTGGGGCATGCAATGGCCAGTGTGTGTGTGTGTGTTGCTACATTGCTGGCTGCTTAATTAACTTCTTGTTTCATATGGTTAAGCCTTCCCATTAAAGCTATTCTTAGTAGAACAGGACATACATTGGGCTGGGGCATGCAATGGCCAGTGTGTGTGTGTGTGTGTGTGTGTGTGTGTGTTGCTACACTGCAGTTGTTTCATATGGTTAAGCCTTCCCATTAAAGCTATTCTTAGTAGTACAGGACATACATTGGACTGGGGCATGCAATGGCCAGTGTGTGTGTGTGTGTTGCTATACTGCTGGCTTCCCATTAAAGCTATGTTCTCATTAAAGCTTTCCCACACCTTTTAACATATGAAAGTGAAACATGCCTAGCTAGTCTTCTACCCCCCTTCCACAATTCCACAAACCATTCACCTCCAATCCCAAATCTCCATAACCACTTTCCTAGCATCACCTTGTTAAAGACCCTAACATCTTTCACCCCCAAGCTCATCCCAACACTCTGGTGTAGTATCAATTTTATTATTTATTAGAATTAAAATCAAATTTTAAACTGTTAAGGTTAATCAAACCAACTATTGTATTATAATGAGTACTTATTAAGTCAAATTAACAGTACACTAAATTAAAAAGGCAGCAAAATGAAGGGAAGTAATCATGTTTTTAGGAATCTTGGGCTATGTCAAATCAACAATGATCAAGCAAGACGAAGAAACAAAGTATATATATAATTGGCCATTTTTGAACTACAACATTTTCATTTGAGAGTGTAAGAGGGATTAGAATCCTACAAATTAATGTGACATTTTACCATTCAAATGTCAAATATATAACCTTTTTTTTTATTGTGAGACTTTCGCACAATAGCTTCTGAAAAAAGTCAGTGTAAATTACTGCCAATTAGGAAACCAACATGTGTTCCTATTCTAGGGTGGCAAAATAAAATCCAATCCACCTAGCTCATGATCCATTTAAGTTTGGGTTGGTGTGACACACTTATTTATTAGATCAATATATTTCAATCTAATTGGTTGGTATGCATGTAAATAAAATTGATTTTTTGACCAATCTTGTTAAATTTTTTTCAAAAGATTTCTTTTTATTCAATATGTTATATATAGCCATACCAAGAGAAAGAGGAGAATAGATCAGACTAGCTAGCACTTCATCATCTGTAAATCTAACAAATAAAAAATACAAATAATAAATTAAAAAGAAAAAATAAGGAAGAAACACTAACTCGTCAAAAGAAAAAACTGAATAACTCCATTGTAGAAAGAACACCTAGTATAAAATCTCAGATAAAAATATGAACTTTAGTCAAATTGAATCAAGACCCCAAAAAATAAAAAATTGATTCTTGCTCATTGATCAAAATAAAAATTGAATCTTTTTTCATTATTCGTATTAATAAACTCTTCTAAAGTATGAATATGCCTCATTACAAGTAACAAAAGGGTGTTTATGTCTAATTTTGACAAGCCAATTCCTCAATTTTTATTTTTCTTTCTAGCTCCTTCATGCTATTCTTGTTAAACCCTTTCCTTTAAAGAACTTAGAAAAAAAGAGCAAAACCCAAATTTAAGGAATCAGTTAGCTTCCTAGTAGACTAGCTTCCCCCTTACATGTTTTTTTCCTAGAGCAAAACCCAAGTTAATTTTGATCTTCTCATCACTACAAAAGGCAACAAAAAGAAAGTACAAATGGCAAGCACATACAGGATCAAAAGCAAGATCTTTCCATGACTACAAAAGGCAACAAAAAAATATATATATATAAATATAAATAAATGGTAACAACCCAAGCACCTACAGGATCAAAAGCAAGGTCTTTTCATGACTATAAAAGGCAACAAAAAGAAAAATATAAATGGTAACAACCCAAGCACATAGCGAGGGAGAGCTCGCTTACAACCTTCTTTGACTGAAAATTATATTATTTATGTGTAGCGGTGCACTAGTGTTATCAAACAGACGCATAAGCCCTGAAGCAAGACTCAAAATGTGTTGAGCACTCGCAATATACAGTTTAGGTTTTAATTTCTAAAACATATTTTTTCTTGTCAATGAGGCTTTCTAAAGAGACGAACACTAAATCAAATGACATTTCACTTTTATCAAAAAAAAAAAAAAAAATTCCTTGTTCATATATTTTTCATTCATCCTTATATTATTAGTCTTAGACTAGACATATATTTATATTTTTTTTCTCCCTTTATGTCCTTTTCCGTTAAAATATTACTACAATACAATATGGTAGTACATACAAGGTGTAAGGTATTAGTGCTAGTCTTATGTATACAAAAATTGAGGTTGGCTAGTCAATCAATACTATTTCATAAAGATATCATTAATGCATTTTTATTTTAATAACATAATGTAAAATATCATTAATTCACTTTTGTATTTTATATATTTTTCAAGCCAGCTTAAATGGGTAATCTGGAGTCGGCTTTGACCCCTATTCTATTTATTAGAATATGAGGGATATTGCCCTTCTCTGAACCTTGCGTGAACATGAGATGCTTTGTTCACCGAGCTGTCGCAAGCACATGTAAGCAGATAAGGAGCACCCAAGAGTATCTTTTCCCATCTACTAGGTGATTCCTTCTTATCTGCTTACACACTTGCTTGCGACAGCTCTGTGCACAAAGCATCTCGCATCCATGCAGGGTTCGGAGAAGGGCCATATCCCAAAAGGTGTGATGATGTAGGATAGTCTATCCTAATGCAAAACATTAGAGACTGCTTCCACAGCTCGAACCAACTTTACAGTTGCTTCAAGGCTCCTATGCTTATCCAACACGAATCAAAATTAATCGAGCCAATGAATTTTGGATACCAGATAGTTAAATCGAGAGAAATATAGAGGCACTTCAACAACTATATAAGGGAGAGCATGTTGCCTTACAGAAAGAAAACAAGGATTAAGCTTAAGTTACAGCTCTTACAAAAAAGAAAAAAATGTGATGAGATGCAATGGATTTTCATCAACCATTGATCTTTATGTGATTTGCATAGGTTTCTAAAACAAAATCAAACTACAACGGGACCGAAGCTCATTCTGCAACAGCACCTGCGCCGCTACTTCTGGGTTTGCCCTTGCGGTTCCATATCGGAGTAGTCTCAATGAGCTTATGAGGGACAAGACGTCTTTCGCGTTTGCTTAGCTTTTTGAAGTTGCTTACTCTCAACTTAGCTATCTCGGCCTCCTCCTCGGGTGTTATCTCTCTAAGTACCACTGTCAGTCTACATTCCGGTCTCACCATCATCCCACACTTTCCTTTAGCATGGTAGGACAATCTTTTCTTGAAAAGTCCCTTCCCAAGAAATGCCTCAGCTGCACCAAAACATGATAAGGATGAAGTACTCTAAAAGGGCAACCGGTGCACTAAAGCTCCCGTTATGCGCAGCGTCCGGGGAAGGCCCCACCACAAGGGTGTCGTGTACGCAGCCTTACCTTGCATTTCTGCCAGAGGCTGTTTCCAAGGCTTGAACCCGTGACCTCCTGGTCACATGGCAGCAACTTTATAAGTTACTCCAAGGCTCCCCTTCAATAAGGATGAAGTACTCTGAAGGATAGAAATGAGATGGAAAACATGTTATTTGTCTGTTGTTTTACCAACAAGAAGTCGATCCGGATCAAATCCATGGTTATGCACTGCATTCGCCCGAGCTGAGTGTATAACCTACACGACAAATGTTTCCGTTATGTCCCACTTGAACTATGCGTAAATAACTTCTTCATATTTCAGTGTACATGATAAACAATAGTACTACAACTTGCAGTTTCCCGTTTTGACGGAACCGTGGGCAACATATTTGTCGTAGAAGCAGTTACTTCTAATATAATATCTTCAGTGGCCTTACCTGATAGACAGTTTTGGCAGCTCGTTTTACCGTCACTTGCAATTGTAACAATGCATCTTCAACACGCATACCACGAACTAATGCAGCAACCAAGTTCACCTTCTTCGGGCTCTGAAAAGGACAACACGTTAAAATATAAAAGAACAGCAGGTCCAGGATTATCAGTAGTTGCTGCTGAATGGGGTAACATCAATAAAGATTGTTAGTGATCCCAATCCAACAAACAGCAGAGCTTTATAACTACCACATGCACTTCCAAATTTGAAAAATTTATCAGAAAATAAGGCAAGATTACAGACCACGTAAAACTGAGATGTCATGACCCGTGAAAATGCAAACATACAAGGTGAAAAATAGGCAAGAGATAGAATGTAGAAAGCACCACAAACTGCTTCAAATGTTAAATCAATCGAACTCCACCAAAAGCATAGCTGGCTCCAAGCTCAAATAAAGGAGAATTTTAGTAAGTTAATAATCGTCCAAGTAGTTCGTCTATAGTTTAACTATGATCAATTCTTTGAGAATAGATGATTCATATAGACAACAACAACTATTTTGAGATTGAAACGTAGTTCATCTATAGTTTAACTATGATCAATTCTTTGAGAAAAGATGATTCATATAGAAAACAACAACTATTTTAAGATTGAGACGTAGTTGATTGATATAAAATTTGAAATTAGTCCTTTTTGACGAGATAGAGATTTGCTGATACAAAGGTTTACAATAGATTGAGAACAAAAATTGAGAGCAGATAATAAAGAGAGAGTTCAGAAAAAAAAAATGTTTCAGCCCCTGAGGGGATGGCGGCCTAGTGGCCAAAGAGTTGGAATGATAACCCTTCGAACCAAACTGCACATTGGTGACTTCGTCAGACCTGTCTAAAAATTGGCGAACAGAGTTACTCGATAAGTTACGTTGGTGGGAGGTAACAGGTAAAGGTTGGATTAGTTGAGGTGCAAGCAAACTGTCCCCGGCACCAAAGTTAACAAAAAAGAAAAGCAATCGCCCAATCTTAACTGGGAGAACTATTTCCTGTAAAACCAGAAGGCAGTGGCATCTCGTACCTGTTTTATACCCTTCAAAACTGCTTGAACTTTTGAAGGTTTAGAAATTGCTTTCTCTGCTTCTGTACTTCCAGTACTTGATGTTAACAGCGGTGTTAATGGAGAAGAAATTGGTGTTGCATCATCTGCAAGTAATGTCCTTGAACTAGACAACCCCTATCAAAAGAAAAATAAATATTCAGAAACAACGGAACTGTTTGAATTAATTAACTTCTAGTTTTGCAGGTGAGCTATTTGATAACTAAAGAACAAAAGCCCCGACAGAACGGCTATCAAAAAAATAAAGAAAAAGAAGCATAAGTGCCTTTTGTAGCTTGCAAGATTGTAAGTCGTGATAAGCAATTGAATAGGAGATTGCAGGCGCAGGAATTAGCATATCTATACTGGCAACATAGATGTCAAAACAAGAAAAGCATTTAAAAAACATACTGTGATGGTATGTCCTTATAGATAGCTTAAACTATTAGGGTATGATTGTATTGCTTTCTTGATAAGTAGTAGCTACGTATACATTAAGGTACTCATATTTAGATTGTTTTGTAAATGGTTCAGTGCTGGAATTAGTTGCTTGTATGACACATGCTTTACACCACCCTAGAAACTATGAAAATAAGATAAAGTCTCCTACTAATGAATTTTTTGTTACCATGAAGCTCTACCACATAAAAAGTTTATCCCGCTGATACAAGAAAACACAATCACAGAATTTCAACTCAGCACACCATATATGGGCACAATGATCAAGCAAAGGAAATTTTGAGTATTACCAGATGTTGTAGATATTGGTACAATGGCCTTGAGTTGCAAGGGGAAAGTTTATTCTGCAGCCTTGGTAAATAAGGTACCTCACCTAGAAAGTGCGAAATTTTCAGCTATCAAATAAGTTGATGTAGAGACATCATAAATGAAAAGGACTTCAAGGCCACTAAAAGCAGATCTTCGAACTCCATAATCTGACTTGCTTTTACTCTATTGACTCGCTGTATGTTGCTCGGACTCTCTAAAAAAGATGTCGCATCCTTCAAAAATACACTACTTTTGAAGTATCCGACACACATCCGTCGAGATTTTTGAGGAGTCCAAGCAACATAGTGTGAGATATTTCTAACATCAATTTTATCATGACCCACATTGAAAACTAAGATTTACCAAGTACTGGAGTTGCCTTTGGGTGAAACAATGAATTGAAAGGAACAGGTTGATTTTGTTGATATCTCTTCCCAGCCTGACGAAGTATGCACTGAAGATGCCGTTGCCAGCCCGCCATTTCGTCAGCTAAAAGAAATCCCCCTCAACACCAAAAGCGCAGCTAGACAATCTCAACTCGTCTACAAAACAGAGAAGCACAATAATCACTTTAGTATGTCAATGCAAGTCAAAGGAAACCTATGTAAACATTAAAACGGGGCACGAAAAGTAAAATAAAATACTCTAAGTGCACAATTGGGAGAGGAATATGATCCAGCAGTGGTTTCCATTTTCTTTTGCTTTATTTTAATTCATATAATGGTGGTGTCTAGGCGGACTAGGCCAACTTCCGCACACCTCGCTAATTCACCATATAACATCTACCTCCCATCGGCACGGGTACAGGGTAACTCTATCTCTATCTACTAAAACTTAGACAAACGGGTACAAATTACCTAGGTTTTTTGTGCCCGTATTGAGATCTGTCGTTCCAGTTTCATTGATCGTTATGCCACAGTCTTGGGTGCAGTTCAGTAGTAATTTTCAAAACATATTTTTAAATTTTAACAAGTGTAACTATTAACAGTGAACACCCACTGTGTGAGCTTCAACAAAACACACAATCGAACGTAAGCTCGGATATATGAGGAGGATTCGAGGAGGTTTAGGACTAGCCTAAAAGTTGTTTACTTATGATAACTTATATATACAAATGAAACTCTAACTACCATGATAGCACCCAAGGGTGTGACCTAGTGGTCAATGAAGTGGGCTGAGACCAAGAGGTCTAAGGTCTCAGGTTCAAATTCTAGTAGAAACAAAAAAACACAAGGTGATTCTTCCCATGTGTCCTAGCCTTTGACGGAGTTACCAGATATCTGGTGGTGGGAGGTGGCAAGTATCCCGTGGCTTTAGTCAAGGTAAAGAAAAAAAGTCTTAACTACTATGATAGCTCACCTATAGTTAATGTATAGACTGATTGCAAGACTTTAACAATGAAATAAACCCAAATTCTCTCATAGACATTTCATCAAACAGGTTACATACACAACATAACCACAAACTCAGCTAAACAAATACTCTTAAATCCAGCTATTTGAACAGTCAAGAACTGATTTTTCCTACATATATCAACAACATAGACACAAAACCATAAAACCCAATTTACATTACCATCTTTTTACCATTAAAAGCTCATTATATCAGCTAAGCAAATACACTTGCCCATTAAAATCCAACTATTTGAATAAGCAAGAATTCATTTTTCCATATATCAAGTAATAGATACTACTGACTGATTATAAGACTTCAACAATGAAATAAACCCAAAGTCTCTCATAGACATTTCATCAAACAGGTTACATACACAACATAACCACAAACTCAGCTAAACAAAAACACTTAAATCCAGCTATTTGAACAGTCAAGAACTGACTTTTCCTACATATATCAACCAAATAGACACAAAAACATTAAAATCCAATTTGCAATTCCCATTTTGTTACCATTAAAAGCTCATTGTAAGTTACTGGGGACCATTAAAATCCTACTATTTGAATAATCAAGAAGTGATTTTTCCTACTTAATATCAATAATACACATAAAATTATAAAACCCAATTTTAAATTTAATTTACCATTAAGAGTTAATTGTGAGAAAAATGGAAATCAGAGAAAACTTACATCAGGGTTTTGCAGGAAAACAGAAATGGAGAAGAAGAAGAGCAAAGTGTAATTTGTTAAAAATATGGGCCCTTATTTGTAGTTTATTTTGTTTATTTTAATTGGCCTAAAAATTTCACATCCATGATTAAGCCCAAAATATTTTTTAGTATTATATATTTTATTTAGTATGGAAGAAATTGGAAAATAATAATAAAAAAAATTGATTGTTGATTAAGCTTTAACCAATTTCAAAATTAATTTAATATTTGTTCATTTTTAATACCAAACAAAAAAAATTAAACAAAGATATCTTTAGTTAAAACGTAGAATTTTTAATTTTCTTACTTCAATTTAATATTTATCAGTTTGTGTTTCATGAATCTTTTTTGAAAATTGAAATCTTTACACTTTAATTAATTGTAAAAAGAGATCGAATCGATAAAGATTTGAATTTTGTAAATCGTTCATGGTTGAAAACTCTAGTAAATTTCTGAACTAACATATTTTTACTTGCTTGTGTGTCGATTGAATTTATTTTCACATCAATCTCATCGACAGTAAGAAATTAAAAGGCGATCATGTCATATACATGTACTACATTTTTGGTAGTCCCGATGGGGCGACATCCTCCTACCATAGTAGCTTCACTGCTCTTCGATACGAAAAGGAACACTAGCCGTCTGAGTGTGTGATGACTCAAGATTTTCTTGGTTGGGTCATGATGAAAATCCTATTTTAACGATATTCTCGTAATACATAAATTCGTAGCGAGAAGACTAGTAGTAGTATCGACAAGATAGTCTCTTAATTTCTATCGAGATACTTCGATACAACAAGGTATACTCCCCCAACATAAAACTGAGAAGCATAAAT
The DNA here is from genome assembly GCF_002878395.1 of Capsicum annuum. Lineage (NCBI taxonomy): Eukaryota > Viridiplantae > Streptophyta > Magnoliopsida > Solanales > Solanaceae > Capsicum > Capsicum annuum. The sequence goes on along the minus strand of NC_061115.1, from coordinate 8,887 downwards.
ATACGTAATTCATACTGGTGACTATATTCAGAGATAATCGCTTCTTATCGAAAAGTACAAGCCCTCATCGTGTCCCAAATCACATTTCGTGAATCGAAAGAAAAAAAGCCATTGAAAGGTGACTTTTCAACACATAAAACGGTGGCTAGCTAAACTATAATTGTTGGCTTAATAATACCCTAAAATTTTACTACATATTTTATGAACTTAATAAGTTTCATGCATGCAGCAATGCTACATAGAAATTATTTATACGTACACGTGACTTAAAATTGATCTTAAATCTTAAATAATATGGGCCAACAATTTGATAATGATGGAATATACGTTGCTAAGTCACAAAACAGATCAATGATTTGTAAAACTTAAAAAGAGTGTCAAATTTAAAATCACCTATAAACTTAATAGCTAACATAATTAGCTAAATTACTCGTAACTAACATAATGCGAGTATAATCATCGCTAATAGCTAATATAATTAACTAAATTGCTCGTAGCTAACATAACTCATTCATCGTAATGTCAGTGATAGCTGAATTGCTCGTAGCTAACATAATTAGTTAAATTGCTCGTAATGACAGTGTAATCATCGATAATAGCTAAATTGCTAGTAGCTAAATAATTCTTATTAGCTACGAACAATTTAACGATCATAGCTTTTTACAAAATCAACTTTCCTTTTTTTTTTTTTCAAGTTCAAGTTCATATATAGATGTTCATTTGCACGTAAATGCAATTAATTAATCTACTCAATGATGAATTAATTAGCCCACTTATCTTAAAACAGTATGCACAAGCAAAAATAAATAAATACAAAATCTCATTTGACAAAGAGTAAAAAAACACAAAATATAAGTTTGTCTAGCTGGATAGAGTCTACTAGGTCTAGCTGGATAGAGTCTAGAGTATACGCAGACCTGGTCTGACCTGACCTTATCTGATGTGTCCATTTTCCGTTTTCGAGATACCTTAGCTTACACAAGAAAATGTTGCAAATACCTAAGAGCATCATCAACAAACAAATATCTCCAACTTACTATACTCAAAATTCCAGCACTTATTTTCTCCACCATTGCTCTTCCATCTTCAACTTTCAGTCCCAACCGTAAATCCGCCATGAGACCGCTAACAGTATCGCTCGAGCAACACCCCGGCGGTGGTAGCTCCTCCGAAAACCACCCTTCTAATCCTAAAACAAACCTACCTTTCCCTTTACAATTCATTACGTTGAAAACACCTTTGTATCCTTCCAAAATTACGTCCCAGGTTACCTTCACGGCACCGAGGGCATCGAATGTGCCCAAATCCCCGTTCTTGTTATCAGCGGCGGAGCCAGAATTCCTAACACAACATTCAAAAAAAGAATGAGCAAATACATTTATTTAAATCAAATTTAAAAGAAAAACACATTTAATCACTTCGAAGGGTTCAACAACTTATACACATAACATGAAAATCTCATTATCGATGAGATTCAACAACTTATATATACAACATTATATTGTCACCACTTATATCAATAAAATAGTTCAACTTATTATATACATGCCTCGAAAGTTGAATGTAAAATACATTTGATCACTTCGATGAGGTTCAAATCGACAACTTATATATACAACATTTTTCACCACTTACGTCAAGAAAATGGTTCAACAACTTATATACATGCCACGAATATTTGACTATCGATGAGATTCAACAACTTATATACACATACGTATACATAACATGAAAGTTTCATATCGATGCAATTCAACAACTTATACCAAGAACTTATATGAGGAAAATCATTGTCACCACTTATATCAAGAAAATGGTTCAACTACTTACATACATACCACGAAAATTTCACTAGTATGAGATTCAATTCAACTTCTTGTATATATCTATACGTAGCATGAAAATTTCATCAAACGGAAACGAAACACACTGAGACGATGGATCGTCCCTGAGAGGCTCAGTTCGATTTTTCGACCCCAGCACCCACACAGCACCCCGGCCGTGGGCTATGGCACACGGATTTGACCCAAAAACGCCTCGTTTGGTGCTTGTCACCGTTTGACCACCCAAATGGGTCAAATGGCCCGCCCACCCAAACGGACCACTGGGACATCCTAGCCTAACACGCCCCAGATCGATTTTCAATCCACAGCACGCCCGGAAAATTCTAACAATTTTCACTATCGATGAGATTCAACTTCTTGTAATATACATACCACCAAAAATTGCACTATATATCAATGAGATTCAACAAGTTCATACAACATACACATAAAAATCCATTGTCACCACTTAATATCAAGAAAAATCAACAGTATATACATATTATACATATGCATATATTTTTTGACAAAGAGAATTAATTCAACTGAACACACTAACCTCAGCCATTGTTCAACATCGATATCGAATCGAAAAACCCCTTTTTTGTCAAAGCTAAGTTGACTTCCATTCTTCACTAAACTCACCACACACACACTGTTTTTATAAATATTCAGTGCAAAAATTATGTTACTAATCGAAACACAAGGTTTCGAGGGTTGTTTTAATCGGCGGTTACTCGCCCTCTGACCGAGGGCGTATAACCGCCTATAAGAAACAACAGAATCATAACTATTATTGTTATCATTATTATTATGAAGTGTTGAGAGAGAAGGGTAATGAGAACAACAAAGGGGTTGCCATAATTGATCTAATGACAGAGAAATTGACCATGATTTACAAACACATGAAGCTATAGCTAGTGTTTTTGGATCAAGATGAGTTGATACAAGAACAATAACCTGCCATGGAGGTTGTTGTTTTGGTGATGATGAAAGTGTAGACATTTTTTTTTTATTTTTTTTTTTGTAATGATTATGAAATATGATGTGTTCTCTAGAGGATTGTGAAATGTTATCCAATTTAAATTTATATATTTATATGTGGGAGTTTAATTTTAGTTAGGTGTATTGATAAAATGAAACGTGTTGAGTTCATGTCTTCTTGAAGATGTTGCATGTTATAGTTACACGACACGTATATGTGATTCAATTGCTTACACAATAATCCTAGTTTATTGACACGTTTTGAGGACTAATATTATGTTTTTTTGATATTAAAATTAGAGTCGAAGTCTAAAGTCTGATTAAATTTGAATCCATACGGATCGAAAAGTCTCAAATTAAGCTAAAGTTTGAAATATTCCATTAATAACATGATTTTCAGTTCTTTGGGATGACTTAGTTTGTTTGGAGGGTGGTTGCCCATATGAATGATTCGAATTTAATTTCCCCTTAATGACTTCTGAGTCGAGCCTATTTCGCAAAGCAGTTGCGAGTTATTCTGGGATTAAAAAAAATGATTTTCGTACGTGAGCAAAAAGATTGTATCTTTTATGCATTGGTTACAAAATATATATTAGAGTTTTTTTAAATAATTATTTTCTTTGATTGTTGGAAAATCAAATACATTAATTTTGCTCTTTCATGCTAGAATCATGACCTTTTTGTTATAACAACCAACATTATTATCACCAACAAACACTATAAGCATTTTTATCATATGTATAATTATCGTTACTAATCATCATGTACAACTTAATAGCTATTTGAAAATTATTTTTTTGTTAATTATTTAATTTAAAAAATATTAATATATATTTTTACGGAGAGAAAATAAATATTCTTAATTAAACAAATAATATTGTATTTTAATATTTACATGTATATTCTAGTTTAAATATTTGAATATTAATAAAACAAATGCCCTCTTAGTCCTTATACGAGGCACACCTAAATTAATAAGGCATCGAATTTCAATTTAGATTGACGTTGTTATATGGGGTTGAATGTTATTGGCTAGTAAAAAGTTATCATGTTTAGTAGATGCATGTTACAAAAATAAAAATGTTGAAATGGCTAAATGGACATCTTAGGTGTGGTACAATTAGGAATGAGATAATTCAAAATAAAATGGGAGTGGCCTTTGCGATGAATAACGATGGAAGCGAGATTAAGATGGTTTGAACATGTAATAATGTGTGGTTCAGACGCTCTAATCTAGAGGTGCAAGAGGTTGGGTGTAATGGGTCTGAAAAGGGGTAGAGGTAGGCCAAAAAAGTATCGAACTTGAAGAGATGTAATTAGAAAGGATACGACGCATATTTCAGTCACTGAGAATGACCTTAATTAAGGGGATATGGAGGACGGTTGTTAGAGTAGAAGGTTAGTCAGGTACAAGTGTTGTCGTGCACCAATCGTAGTGTGATAGCGTATGATTTAATGATTAATCGTAGATATTTGTCGTTGTTGTTTTTTATTATGTTTTGATTATCACACTATTTTGGGATTAATTATTATATTTATATTAGATTATGCATTGTCCCGTGTTGTCATTAATTAAATACGATTCATCATCCAATATACTACTCAAAATATTAAATTCATTGGATTCAAATTATAATTCATAAAATTACCCCGATCATTTACTGCTGTCTTCATCCAACAATTTAGAGCAGGAGATTAGTCAAGTAGGAGTGCTGTCGTGCACTAGTCGTAGTGTGACAACGTAGGATTTAGTCGTAGATATCTGTTTTTATTGTTGTTTATTGTGTTTTGACTACCACACTATTTTGTGACTGACTTTATTTTTTATGATGGATTCTGCACTGTTCCGTGTTGCCATTAATTAAATACGATTCATTATCCAATATATTACTCAAAACGTTAAATTCATTACATTCAAACGATAATTCCTAAAATTACTCCTATCATTTACTACTCCTTCTGTCCAACAATACTTGTCCACTATACTAAAAATAAATGTCCAATAATACTCGTCTAATTTAAAAAATCAATGAATAATCTATCTATTTTATTCATTTTACCCTTAATATTAATTTATCCGTCATTCAATAATAAACAACTATTAATGAACCGAGGAAGCAATAATTAAGGGATCAAAAGTATGATTATCCCTAAATCGAAAATTCAAAAAAACCCTCTCCCTTTTCCCGCTTAAAATCCTCCCCTATAAATACAAAGCCTCTTCATTTCCCTCCATTTTTTCTCCATTTCTCAAAAAGAAAAAGAAAAAAAAGCTTCGAAAGTAACAATGGCGCCGACGAAATCACCTTCTTCTCCAATATCAATCGGTAAGAAAGAAACAAAATTGCTCTTGTAACGGTTCAAATACTCTCTCGGTTTATTTTTACTAGTCACGTTTCGCTTTTCGAGATTCAAACTGCATGAATTTTGACTAAAGTTTTAATATGTATATTTTTTCATCATATTATTACGAGAACAATTGCAATTTATAGCATTTTTTGTATAGTTTTCGAATAATGAGCTTCTAAGTTTAGTCAGATTGACTTTATTGAAGCAAAACTTGTCGAGTAAAAGTAGTTAGAGGGAGTAATTTTCTCATGAAATCTCTAATTTTCATTTTTTGTTTGTTTGTAGTTTTAAGGGTTGCAAGGTTATTGTGGAAGCTGGGAAGTTTACATCAGAATTACT
>NC_061115.1:0-3292 GCF_002878395.1 Capsicum annuum | reverse complement strand
TGTCAAGATACATAATATATATATCCAACAAATATGCATTTTTTTCTTTGTAAAGATACATAATTAGCTTAGGATATATTTTTTTCGATTTTGGGTTTGTCGAGATACATAATTAGCTCTCGATACATCCAACAAAGATACATAATGAGTTGGGATCTTTACTTTGTAAGGGTTGGTACTTGTGTAAATATGGTAAGTTAAAGGTGTATGTTTCTGTTGTTTTTCCTAAAAAATATAAAAAGTAAATATGAATTTAAAAAGTTTAGAGTTTTATGAAAATTGGATTATTTTATGAAAATAAAAGTTTTAAATTTCTTTTTGGAAAAAAAAATCCAAAAGTGAATTCAAAAATAGTGAAAACACCTCTTGAGGTATTTTTCAAAAATTCAAATATTATGAAGATATAATTCGAAATATTTATGCGCAAACAACAACAACAACAACAATATTTCCACATAGTGGAGTTTGGGGAGGGTAGAATGTGCGCAGTCCATACCACTACCTTCGAAGAAGTAGAGAGGCTGTTTCCGATTTGACAAGTATTCTAAAATACTGTGAATAATATTCATGGCCAAATGCCTACGTAGTTCGCGAAAAGTGATACTCTAATTAACACTTGTATTTGGACTTAGAAGTCGGACACATACATTTGAATGTTTATATGAATTTAAGGAACTCCAAAATCATGTATATATTGAGTTAGAAGTGATGAAATGTGGATAGTGACGCAAGAAGAATACAAGTCCCACGTTGCTGTCGTCGTCGCTGCTTCAGTTGACAAATATTTCACTAGTTGTTGAGCTCCATTCCTCCTCTTGTAATTTCTTAAGGTTCGTGTATCCGATGTCTTTTTGGAACATTTACGAAGTCTCTTAGCTTGCTATCTTTTTCTTTTTGCTTGATCAAAATCTTGAATTCAGAGTTAGTTACTATGACGATCCATTGGAATTTGATCACCTTTTCATGCTGGTGTTACAGGCCAAAGGTTCAGGATCTGTACTGAGTTTTTCAGACAGCGTCATTGGCGCTTTCTAAGCATGTCATCGTTGAGGTTACCAAATACTTCAGCATTACAGTCGGTTTTGGTGAGTATACTCTACAATCTATCCCCAAGTGCAGTACGTGAGGCTAGAGGTTTTACTGACGATCTAGCTAGTTTGAATTTCTGTTGGAATGGAAGATGTTAATGATTTGATAGATGATCTAGACAATGCACTTAGAACTGCACCAGCATATAGCATGGATCGTCACCTGAGGAAATGTTTGCGATTTCAGGTGATGATTCTTGGTTTACCTTTGTGACAATTTTCTCAGGTTCATCAAAGCTTTTGCATTTGGTTTTCATCATGTGACGTTTAAGCTTATTCACATCAGCTATCCTGGCTGGTTTCAAGAAAAATTCTTCTGCACCTTCTTCTAAACATCTGGTGAATCAATCAGAAAATAATCTTCAAGAAAAGAAGATGCAAATACTAAGGGAAAAAAAAGTTGTTTGTTCTTACCTACTGATTCTTGAGGGAACATTCTCAGATGACATAATGACTAGTGGAATGTTTTTCAAGGATGGAGATTCCTGTCACAAACAAAAATCTGGTTTTTACCAACGACAACGACAACATACCCAGTGTATTCCCACAAAGTGGGTTCTGGAGAGCGTAAAGGGTACGCAGTAGTCCATACCACTACCTCAAATGAAGTAGAGAGACTGTTTCCGATAGCTAGACCCCGACCCGGCTCATGACAAATAATAGTATAATAAACAAAAAACCATAAACTATAAAAGCATATAACAAAATGAGATAACACAATACACATATATAAAAGAGAAGGTTCAAAAGGGATCCAATAAAGGGAAGACAAACAACCATAGGCTGCTGCAGATGTCCTTTCCACATCTAACTGTGTAGTACAGATGAACAAGATTTTATTATAAGATTCTCAACTGATCTCAATATTGTGACAGATGAGAAAAGACAACATGTACTATTAATTTCCACAGTACCAAAAACAATTTGATTAGGAAAAAGATAATGTACCTTAATTTTCTTGAGCAAATCATAGCCTGTCATTCCAGGCATACAGTAATCTGTGATAACAAGATTTACTTCCACTTCTTGCAAATTCTAGACAACATAAAAAACTAATTAATCTTTCATGGAAACAGTAAGAATCAAAGAAGATAAAACCAACTTTAACATGATTCCCAAGAACCAAAATAAGGAAAAAATTCTTTAAAAAACAACTAGTCATCAGTAAAAGAACATTCATTACCTGTTGGGCATGAGGAGAAACACAAGGGTCATGTTGATGTAACCCCAAGAATTCTAAAGCTTTGTTTCCAGAATCTACAGTAGTAACTGTCACAAATTAAAATGCAGAAAAACATTAGTAACAAAAAAAAAAAGATCTAATCTTAAAAGAGTCTCTACAACAACATGGCCAGTGTATTCTCACAAAGTGAGGTCAAAGAAAGGGTAAAGTGTACGCATGCAGTTCATACCACTACCGAAGTAGAGAGAGGTTGTTTCGGATAGACCCCGACTCGGAACAAATATTCTTAGAAGAGTCTCTCAATCTAAAAAAATGGAATACCTTGGCAAGCAGAGATTCTAAAGAGCCTCTCAATCAGCTTCCTATCAATCAAGCTATCATCAACAGCTAAAACATGAAACTCTTCCATTCTTTGAGTCAGTTATATTCTATGTATAACTAAAAAGCTATCACCAAATTTGAATTATTAACTTGGTGGTTGGCATTGGTTCTTTTTTGGTCTTTCTGCTATGATGATATTTGAGGAGTTTAGAGTGGGGGAGATTTGGCTTTGTAATGAAATAAGTCCTACCAAAATCCACAACTCACAAAGCAAGATCTGACCAAAACAATATCAGGTTGATAAAAGGGAAAAAGATTACAGATTGGCTACTACTTAGAATAATAGTAAGGATTATTAGTTGATTTCACCTAGCTAATTACTATATTAATATTTTACAGAAGGAGAAATGTACATATTTATGCATGTGTACCTGAAAGAGAAGGGGGAAGGAAACTAAGTAACTATTGAGATTTGGCAAGGAAAGAGGTAGAGGTTAGGTCTCCGTATACCTTATCCTCCGCCCTAGACCCTTGACGGGATTACACAGGGTATATTGTTGTTGTTATGCCCATTTTATGTTGGAAACAACCGCTCTATCTCTAAGGTAGATGTTAGGTCTCCGTATACCCTACCCTTCCTAGACCCTACTTGGCGGGATAATTACACGGGGTATGTTGTTGTTGTTATGCCCATTCTATG